>NW_013665790.1:781115-814506 GCF_000517525.1 Limulus polyphemus | reverse complement strand
ATTACATGAGCAATATCTTAGCAAATTGAAAAGATAAGAGGCTCTTATTTTATATTCTAGCTTGTCATTATTGGTAATTAGAGTTTGAAATTCGTACGAAACTACAGACTTAGTTGTTTCACTTCACAAACATCTAATTTGAACCAGTGCTCCATTCAACATACCACGCGACACACAAAAATTGATGTTTAACTGTGTTTCTGTAATACTTACCTCTAAATTAAGAAATTGAGTAAGGTATAACACTAAAATTTGAATTATATTCTACAGTTTGATATCAAACTTTAATGACATAAATTCATGAAATAGTAGTTCAATAAGATTTTGAATGTGAGTCAACAAATGAGATGATATGGTCTTTCACTCGTGACCCATCACGAAAGGGTTAATTGATCGGTCATTAGATTAAAATACCAAATGCTAAGGTTAATTCTCTTCTCTGAACTATTGATTCTGCAAACACCATTTTAGTCCTATTTTGACTGGTGTGTATTTTTTAGTATTCGGTGTAGTCTTGCATATCACATAAATAAAAATATAATCCTAACGTTTTCAACAGTTGTTTACTCAAAAATATTTTGCACCTGATATTTTAACATTACATGATATTTTGATAAGACAAAGTTAAAAGATGTTCTATTTGCCATTTCTGCTCATCCTGAAATATAGGTTTATATTTGCTAAGAAACTGTCATCCCTTGGAAATATAATAGTTCATGTCTTGTTTTCTGTATGATTTTCCTTTTGTGTTGGTAGCTTTATTAGAGCCTTTGTTACCATCCTCTTGATGTTTCAACATATGATCTGAACAATTAGTAAAGTTTAGCTTTGAACATAACCAGAGACATTGCTAGGCACTGGCACATGGGTCCTGTACCCTGATTCTATTTGACAGTGTCCCAAATTCCCAGTTGGTGTCTTGAAAAATCAGAATAGAAAATCATGGTCAATATTATACTGAAACAATGAAAATTCCTGCTTCCACGGACCCGAGCCCCGAATCTAGTACGTAGTGATGCCTCTGAACATAAATAGTCAGTGGTTAAAAATGATTAAGTAGAAGAGATGCTAATCTGAGTAATCACTATGTTAATATTGAGTACCTAAAGTGCTTCTAGAAGTAATTTATGGTTTGTTGACCTATCAGCTAGATCAAGGGTAAGCAAAGGATTCTAATTCAATATTTACAACACACTGGAACAAGCCACAGATCTGAGATTTTTTTGTGATTTTTAATATTTTCTTTGTTCTTTTTTTATACACAATTTATAGCTGGAAGTGATATTTGCTTTAATCAAAAAAATAAAGTATGAAAAAACATATTGACAAAAATCAAGCAAGTTCAAAGGTGAAAGTTATATTTTTAATGTTTTTAAAAAAAGTGTCTCACAACAATATTTTGGAAATTTCATAACCTAAAAAAAACTGCATAAATAATAAATCCAATTTATTAATTTTTTTTGCAAGTAGAAACTAGATACTATTAAGATAGCTTTTTTAAGTTTCATGCAACTTGGTTAAGTATTTATGAAAAAGAAAAATCAAGGGGTATCATTGACACCCCTGTGGTCCAGAAAAGATTAATCATTTGACTGGGTCACCCCATGATATATTGAATATATGGGCTTCAACTTATTTTATAATTAGAAACATAAATCAGAGTTAGTTGATGTTAGAATAATTTGAAGACTTGTAATAAAATGCCTGTCTACTCCAAAGTAATTGGATTTTTTAGGCAATACAATCCAAGTGTAAAGACATGTTTGAATGAAAAACACAATTAGATAAACATTTTTGAAAAAATTAAATATAGATTTAATTAAAGAAATAATAGGCATTTAAAATGGTTAGCAATCTTAAGTTCAAAAATTCATGTTGTATTCATCTATGGGTTTATGATTTGTTGACAAAAAAAAACTGTGTCTTATGTCTGTGGGAGCTAAACATGAAAAAGTAGTAACATGAGCATCTGTGACTGCCATTTTTTTGAAATTAAAGTTGTAGATTTTTCTTGAGTATGTAGCATTTATCAATCATGAATTATTTTTTAATTTCTTGAAATTCTCAATGATTTCAGGTATATATACCAGTAAACACTAGGAAACTTGTTTCTCATTATTCAAAAAAGTACTACATTTGGCTGTAACTGCTGAAAAGTGCAAAAAATATAGTGAATCATTTGGTTTTTTTATGTTATTTTAGTGCACATTATTTAAGGAACTATTTTTACCTTTAGTTATATAACCATACAATACAATAATGTTTGTATGTTTAAAAAAATGTTGTTTTTCCTTTTCTAAAAATTTTGGGAAGAAATAACAAATCTTTGTTTATGCACAGTTTACCTATTGGTAGTTGAGTAACAGTAATAATAGGCACATTTTTACCTATTGGTGGTGAGTAACAGTAATAATACCTGCTTTCAATTTCTCTTTTCAGCTCGTGTGTTTCGATCTGCTCCTCAATTTGGTTTTACCTTGCTCACATATGAAATTTTACAGCGTCTGTTTTATGTTGATTTTGGTGGAAGGTAAGTTTTATACAATACAGGGTGATTATAAAGAAAACTTTTTATTTAATATGATTATATTTTAACTACTTTTCCTAGTGGAATTTAAAATTTGGTAGAGGCACATTAAGAAAAATAAAGTTTCTTGAGGAATCTTTGGACGTGATAAATCATGTTTCGAAAACTGTCACAGAAGGTGTTCAGTATGCTTTCATTATTCTCATACAGCATATCATGTGAATCTCCAAACAGAGCTGCTGTATCCTCAGTTCTGAACAAAGTTTATTGATATGCATACTGACAAGCATTTTGTTCAGATCATCATTAAGATAGTAAAAGTAATGCTAGTGAGTCAGTGAGAAGAGCAGTTTAGGTAGCACCCTGTGCTATTCTCAAACTTTCCAGAATGGAAGTTGAGTCTTAATGTTCCTTTTTGTAACATTTTGTTAAATGTTAATTTTATTTTTAAGTCACCCTATATTTTCACATACCAATTTTTTTAATACTTGTTATGTTAATGTTAGTTTCCCTTTATAATTGTATCTCTGTATCATTCAGTACCTGTATCTATCTGTTTATATGTCCATCTATCTATACTGAAATGATACAATACTTCACATGGATAACAGTAAAAAATTTGGCTGGTTTAATGATTTAAGTCATTTTTCAGTATTCATCCATTGAAAACATATTTCTCTGTACAGGGAGAATAAGAGATCTTCATTTAAAAAAATTGAATTAAAAGAGTATAACTGAAATTGTATTCCCAGAATAATAAAAGTTATCTCGAAAAAATGACTTGTAAGATAAGCTGTACTGGAAACAGGGGTGAAGAATTATTTCTATTTCTGTAACATCTCTATCACAAATTGTATTTAATAGTTTGATCACTACAATTTTTATTGACCTAGTATACTAGGAAGAAATTCTGTTATTCATCTTGTTGTCATGGAATTGAAGTGTATGAAATTTAATTACCTACTGTTATTTTCATTTGAAGGAAAATTAAAGGTCATTATCTACCATTATTTCTTTTTTTTTTCCTAAGTACAAAATTGGATAAAGAGAATTGTTGGCTTATTTTATTTTCCACAATTATGGATTAAGTTATAGCTTACAAGCAAATATTTCAACTTCAATAAATACAATTAACCCAACCTTTCCTTATTTTAAATCAGGGATTCTGAAATTTTTCAATCTGACCTTCCCTCTTATTAAAGAAAAAAAAAAAAGAGAGCTAGTACACTAATACACCTTTATGAATAACATTTCTTTTAAGTTATTCCTTAACTATAAAACTGTTACAAAACGTATAGAATTCTAAAGTGAAATTCTACATGTGGTTTAGTGACCAAGACTGTGAACCTGAGTATTTCTAGTTTGCATCCATTTGCTGTAAAAATGCTCTATATTTTGGAGCCATGGGTGCTTTAAAAGAGTTATGGTGAAAATCATCTCTTCTGTCAGATGAATTGTGTTGTTGACTAGCTGCCTTTCCTCAAGTCTGTCATGTTTGTTGACTAGCTGCCTTTCCTCAAGTCTGTCATGTTTGTTGACTAGCTGCCTTTCCTCAAGTCTGTCATGTTGTTGACTAGCTGCCTTTCCTCAGGTCTGTCGGGTTAAAAATTCGGGATGGCTATGCAAAGATAGCCATTCTTGTAGTTTTGCTATAAAATCTAGAATGACACAAAAAAGAAAGGAAAACAAATGCTTTCTTTACATACAATCAGACAGCAAAGCAGCACAGAGATTAAGAAAGATGAAGTAACTGTTTTTAAAAATAATAGTTTTAAAAAATTAATTCTGAGAGATTTGTTGCACTTCTTTAAATCCCTTTTTCATTATGAGAAACTGAATGCATGTTCTAAACCTTCTATACTTTCTTTCTTCATGTTTATTTAGAATAATGTAGTAGAAAGTGCATCTTTATCAAGTCTTGTTTATTATTAAACATGTTTAAAGCTTTTCAGACATTGTTACCGTAGAACAGGTCACCTAATTCCAAAACCAGTGACTAGAAGACCAGCTGAAATATTGTAGATAAAGAAGATTGTGTTATATAAGTGTTGTGTCTACTAAACAGCAGTGAATTTTGTGGAAGTCTGTCAGAAGTTTTTACTTGGACAGTTGTTGCAACAAAATTATTGTCATTTTATAAATTCACTCAGAGAAATTAGTGTCTCATTATTAGGGGATATGTCTTGACTGTCAGTTATTTGTCATTTTTTATCCAGTATTTGTAAGCGGTATCTCAATTAACTGATATGTTTAACCTCTTTTATGGAAAGAATATTCTAAAAAGTCTCAAAGGTCCACTGTATTTGTGTTTTTATTTAATAAACACTCAACTTTCATTTAAAATCACTTAAATTGTTTGTATATACAAGAAAAGTTCAACATTTCTTTTGAAAAAAAAAACTACCTTCACTCTCTGTAGGGCTGGCTATGCCCCTTACAAGTACAACAAACTTAATATTAGTTGTAATTTTAAAGTCGTAGCTTAAATATCTAATTTCTTCCTGTTATCACTGTCTTTGACTTAAAAATTTGCAGTTATAATCTACTGAAAAAAATCCTTATGATCTACCCCATAGAATTAACGTTTTCGGTTCACAGAGTTAAATTTTTCTTCCCTCTTTCATGTCTCGAAGGAATTACAAGTTGACAGTCCACAGTTTAAACTTACTAGCTGTAGTTGCATAAGATGTACAGATACATTACGATTTAGTGACTTAGGTCAATTTAGTTCTTACGTTATAATGTTATTTTCTTTTTTCAAGTTTTAGTAGGTGTGTTGTGTTGTTAACTTCTGAACAAAGCTAGCTCCCTATATACATAAGAACTAATAAATGAAAGTGGTCAATATAAAAATAATCATGTTCATTCCAATTTTTTTTTTGCCAACAGACCTCCCCAAGGTTCACAGGTAACAGTACCAATCCATCCTACGGAGCAACGTTCTGACAATCCAGACCATATCGGTGGCTACAAGCTGGCAACGGCTATGTTTGCTGGAATAGAGTCAAAATTTGGGCTCTTTCTTCCCAAGTTTAGAAGTAATGAAACTTTAAACCACACATAATTCTGAATATAAACATTAGGATTCTAAGGTTATATCTTTCAACAGTTTATTATGATCTTTGTCTCTAGTAGTTCTGTGCTAGGCAGTATTGTTTAATTCTATACGAATAATTCCTTTTTATGCAGCAAATATTAATGCAAAACTGGCACAGAAGTACTGTTCTGTCAGATTTTTTTAAATAATTATTTAGAAACATTTTAGCAGTGTATAGAGTGAAGGAAAATAGAAAAACACTAGCTTGACAGAGTGCTCAAGAAAAAGGATAAAGCACTGGATAAAACATTGTAAAATAGTGTTGTTAATCTTCTAATAAAAAAACTTTCTGACTTTCCAATTACCATTTTTAGTTATGTGAGTATAAAGTTGCTTTAAGAATTTTGTTATTTACTGTTGGTTATGAATTATCATAGGTGACATGTTGCTCTTTAAAACCTACTGCCATAATTATGGTTTTGAACCAGTGCCATGGTCTTTTTTTTATTATTATTATTTATTCAGTGCCAGTGTTCAAAGTACTCTTTGTGATAAGAAAACAACTGTAATTAAAAGGAATATGGTTTGGAATAGGCCATGGAGTGTTTCTGTGTTCCTTCAGAAAGTTGAGTTAGAAAACTGTTTTATCAACATATGAACACTTTTTGTGTAAATGTTACATTGGAGTTTTGAGTGATTAATGGTATGATGTACAAGGATATTGTTTACTTTTGAATCATTACTGAAAGAAAAGAACATCTGTCTTACTTATAAGAGAAAGTATGTCTTCACATAAAGCTTTTTACAGATGTAAAAAATATATATTTTGTAGTATTTTGCTCATTAGAATAATGGTATGATATTTGAGACTTGTAATATCTTAAAAATGATTTTTTGTTCTGGTCTAAACAAACTTGACATGTAGTTGAAAACATCTTTTAGAAATAACTTTAACTTAATTCTGTTTTTTTTTTACTAAAACCGAAAATATTTTATCAGACATTAAGAACTCCTTTGAATGAAACCATATGCTGAAAAGAAAATTTCAAGAGAACTTGTAACTACCTAACCATGACAAATTTTAAAACTATTTAATACTGGTTATTACCTAACTTTTTATTTCTTTTTTTCTAGTTTTGTATACTTTTTTTTTCCTAGAAGAATTCTTAACCCCTATCCATGACAAAAAATTTTCATTTTTAACTATTTAATGTAAGTTTTTCCTGTTTTAATATATAAAAGCAGCACTATCAAATATTGGTATGTTTAGTTTAGATTCATAGCAACCTTTCTGTGTTTCAGTTTGAACATACTGCACTTACTCTTCACAACTGTTGTTATAAATAAACGTAAATAATGAATATCGGTACAGCTAATATATTCAATATTATACAGAAGTACTTTTGTACAAAAGAAAACCTCTGTAATGTGGAAAACGTTCTAATTCTTTAACTTAATTATTTCTAACTGATAAGTATCAGTACTTTTTAGTATGTTCTTTAATTGTATGACTTAAGTAATTTTCTTTGAATTACAAAACTTTTTGACACATTAAAATATTGTACTTGAGAAAATATTTATCAAGTAATGAGATTGCATATCTAAGTGCTGTGTGTGTGTATGTATATGTGTTTATCATTGGTTTCCTTACAAGAAATACAGTAACTATAAAGCTTTATGCTTTTTTTACACTGTTGTTTAAAAACTATACTAGTCATTGCATTTGTTATGTTTTACTGTATAATCATTGAATAATTTATTTCAGTATGAAAAGCTTTCATTGATGTTGTGATCTTATATACAAGTGTTATTTATAGGTAGACCTTTTGGAAGTATATTTAAAACACAGGTTAACTATTAGGTGGTTCAGTTAATATGTTGATCTCATTCCTGTTGTTTGTGACCAGTAACTTGTAATGGCTGTAGATGATAAAGTGAAGAATTTTCTTATAGGTAATATCTCTTGTATACTTTCAACCAATGCAGTCTGCATAGTACAAAAAGTGCAGTAGTTGTTCCTGTTTTATAAAAAGACTCGAGTACTTTTTTTTTGTTCTGTACAAAGTGGGTGGTTGTTTTGTGGGACTCAACCTGTTAAGAATTTTTGAAATATATGTGTTTATTCTTAGGAACTTCTATAACGTTAATATTGGTGTTTTTTGTATCCATGGGATGTTTCATTTTAATTATAAGTCAAACATGCTTTGCGACTGATTTCAAACTTTTTTGTAATTTCATTAGTTTATGAACTATTTGAAAAAGTATGTTTTATGTGCAACCCCTTCATTGTTGAATAAATATATACAAATATTGTAGAAGAAAATGTATTTGCAACCATATGTTAAGATGACAGTCTATTTTGTAGCAGCTGAGAATAATATATCCTTTTAATTTGTTTATTATCTGGTTTTATGTATGAAACACTTTAATACTCATTCATTCCACCAAACAGGAATAGTGTTCCTTGTAAGTAAACTGTGTTATGTTTAATATTTGAACCATACTTATCTAGTCAAAAAAATTGTCCAAACGTGTTCTGAACGTTCCAGTGAGTTATGGCGTCTTAAGGTTATCTTACTGAATTTGTACAACGTTCTCTAATTTGAAATAAAATTAAAGCATTACACAATTTGCATATTTGTATTTCGATTGAAATGTGTATGTATACGTATGTGTAAAAAATATTGTAATCTGATACAAAGAAAACTATAGTTATCTTTCTTATGTTATATGTATTTCTTTTTTATATATTTTTTAATGTACACAGTATTTGTTTTTCTATTTATTTATTTATTTATATGGAATAAGTTTTCCGGCATTGTTTTTTATTTTAAATATACTCCATAAGTTAAGTTTTTTGTGAACAACAATAGGGTGAGTTTGAAAGTATTAGTAGTAAGTTTAAATTCCTTAAAATAACTCGTACTTTTGTAGTAATATTACAAAAATTATCGCCCAATTTTAAAATTGACTTTGACATGTTAACTAACTTCGTAATTCCAATACTTTATAAATTGATTCTACATTCCAAAGGTTTGTGATCCTTCACTGATTATCTAAGTTAGGTCCAGTGAGGACAAGAAATTAAATTATGTATTAATTAAAATATGAAACAGATTGCAACTGGGAATATGCCCTGTGTGTGTGATTTTTACTGAATGTTTTTATTTGAACATTTCAGAGTACCCAATTGTTGTATTCATATAATTTTTGTTCGTTGAATTTTTAAAATTCAAGAAATAACTGAACTTAAAAAAATGTTGTTATTATAAAAATGTGAAGGTCTCCACTGTAAAGTCAGATTGATAGTAAATTTTCTTTAAGAGCACGTTATTGCTATTTCCTCTTATACTTGATAATAGTGTGATTCATATTTTTATTTATTTATTTTTTATTTGTATCATTTGAGAAGATCAGTAAGTGTTATGAATAACATGTACACAAGTTGAGAAATAAAATAATTTATGGTCAGATGTTGATGTGCTAGAAATACTTATCTTAGTATTTAAAAAAGTAGACTGCGTAATTAACCATAGAATTACTAGTGAGGAATCAACACTTTTTTAAACTATTAAGGCACCAAATTTCTTGTGGATCCATGGCTTTGTTTTCTATGTGCTTTGTATATAAAATGAGTGATTACACCCAAAACTGTTCAGTGTGCTCGATGGCCGCTCACTGCTCTGTTTGAACCCCATTAGCACGTGAACGGGTATATAAGCTAGACGATAATTTGAGGAATAAATAAAAGCGGAACTATGAATTTAAGAGTTTATAAAAAAAAATTGTAGCCTAATGTTATTTTAATACATATATTCGGCCTCTTGGTTTCCACTGCTTTGCTAGCTTTTAGCATTCAGACAGTAACTTTTAAATTCTTGTACTGCATATTTAAATAGCTTTTCCGATAAACGTTTGTCTGTCACTGTACAGCCTAGCCGATGAATTCTGGCCTCATATGGCAAATATGAGATCCGAAGAATCTTACATTCCTTGATTTGTATTGGGTAAAATACGAGGAATGTGGGGGGGGGGATAAGTTCGGTCTTTTTTTCCCCCCCTAAATGTTTAATGTGAACACTTGCAAAAGGTGCTTTATTTATCGAGACTTTACTAATTGAATACAAAATGCTTCTGTGAATATAAACTATAAGTAATAAACATCAGCAATTAATTTTTTTCTTCGCCAAATGCTGCAGGCATTCATTGGAACTGCTGTTAGTTTATTTCTTGATGATTGATAATACAGCAGTTAAAAGTGCGGAGAACAGAACATATTAAAACGTAGCGAATAAGACGTAGACTGTGTCTTGATGAAATAAATATTCCTGCTCCTTATTTGCTCTAACCCTACAAAGCTTTAGATTATTTAAATTGAAATATAAATTGTGTATCTTCTAATAAATATTACCGTTCAAATCTTGTATTTCAAATTTGTTAATGAATTTCCGCTGCTATTTTCATTAGAATAAAACTGTGGTCTGCTTTCTAATTAAAACGTTGAGACAGTCGTGTTTACAGATACCTCTCCCCCCACTGTTTGGAATTGAACAGGTTTTTTTAACGAATATATCTACTGGCGTTTTCCTTGATGTCACTTTATATTCCAGAAGAGATGCAGTCTTTGAAGACAGCTTGAAATCAGATGAGATTAGTCACAAAACGTTTATTACTAGGTCCATCGGATTTTAAAATTGTCACATATCTTGATCGTTCTTAGGCTAGACATGTTCGGTGCTCGAACTGTGATACTGACGGTTCGTGTTTCTCGGACCGTTTCACTGTGGAGGAGGTATAGGAGTGATGGTCAAGTTCCACTATCCTGTCAGAAAAGAGATAGCAGTGGGTGCTGTTGACTAGTTGCCTTCCTTTAAGTCTATCAATTGAAAATTACTGATGGCTGTGTAGGTAGCCCTTACGTAACTTTGCATTAAATTCTGAAATGAACAAACCTCGCGCAATATAATTTGAAAAATTTGTTATGATTTTAGAGTGTCATCCTTTAAGTATTTAATGACAATAAAAGTACTTCCCACGTGATCTGCTAGTGATGGTTGGTTATAATGTATTATTGTATAAATTATTCTTCAAAAACTACGAAATGTTGCAGTCAAGACGCCCACAATTTAAGTTCAAAAGTTAAGGAAAAGTAATATTAATAATCGTGAGAGCAGTATTATGCAAAGTCTGACGTAAACTTTCTTTTATATGTTCGTGTGCTAATTTTACAAACTTAGTAATTTTAATCTTCGAAAGCTTAAATGTTTGTACACTAATTAACCAGTAAAACAAACCATAGATTCAGCGATTTTTTTTAAGCTGTTCGAAATTTAGCAGTGAGCCAGTGTTCCAACGATCAAATTGAAATTCAGCTCTGGACGGGAGAATAGCAATGGGTTACTTTTTTAGCATACACTTTTACTAAAGGTTAACAAGTGTTCACATGATACACCACAGATCAAAAGTCGTGCTGTGTTATACATCAAATTGAATTTCTAGTCACGTTTAGCAGACCTGCGTAGGATTCAGTTTCACTAATGAAGTCAACTACTAGACGAATTCCAGGTGAGAAGCATACGTTTTGAATTATACATGTTAGAAAATAGTAGCACACTTTGTTTAATGTGGTTTGAAGACATTAAATTGTTTTTCATATTAACAATTTATTTAACAGAATAATAGATGTAATAAGAATCATCCAATATTTAATAACATTTTGATCCGCCTACAAACCAAAATATAAAAAAAAACGTAAATGTCCAACATGGATACACTCCATACCCAACTTTTATTATCCACGGAATTATTACAGAAAGTAATTAAATTATAACTCTTATAAGAACCTGTAAAATTGAAAGAATGGTACGATACGCTTTTACAACGTTTTTTTTTTCTGAAATTTGCATAAGGGCTAAGATATATGACTAACCGTCCCTAATTTAACTGATAAACCAGAGAGAAGAGAACTAGTCCAGAACCTGCCGCAATATCATGGGTTATTCTAATCGAATAGTTGCATTTGATAGTCACTCTTATAACACACCCAAGGTACAAAGTGAAGAGATCATTTCTTCGGTAACGGGATGCGAACCACGGACCCTCAAATTTACGATCCAACATGCTGACTACCTATGCAATGAAACATCTTTAAGTGTGGGCACGTAATGTACTCACTTTGGCAATCAAATGGGGAAGAATGGATAATCCCTCTAATGTTTCTTACTTGTGTTTGAGCGTGGCTCAGTGGTTAGCGTGCCGGACTGAGGATCTGAGGTTTCGCCACAAAACATTATCGCTCCGCATTTTGAGAGTGACGATGAAATCCCACTGTTCTGTCTGACACTAGGAGCCAAAGAGTTTACGATGAGTGCTATTCACTAACTGCCTTCCCTCTAGTCTATTACTTCAAAATTAGGAAAGGCTAGCGCAAACAGCCTCTGTGTTGCTTTGCGCGAAGTTCAACAAACAGACAAAAAACCTAATTTATCAAACAGAATTTTTCTGATGTACGTGAGATATTTACCATTTTGATACCAAACTTATTTACTTTTTTTGCATTCAGAAACCTGGAAGTCTTTGAAAATGGTTTGGTTAGAAGTTCGCGCAAATCTACACAAGGGCTATCTGCGCTAGCCGTTTCTAATTTAGCAGTGAAAGACTAGAGGAAAGGCAGCTAGTCATCACCTCCCACCGCCAACTCTTGGGCTACTCTTTTATCAACGAATAGTGGGATTAACCGTAACATTATAACGCTCCAACGACTGAAAGGGCGAAAATGTTTGGTGGGTGCCCTAACCACCTGGCGCTTATATTTGGAATAAAAACTAAAATTCACACAGAAAAGGAATCTATCACAACGTCAGAAGTGCCCCTTTTTAAAAATAAAATTACATTTCGTGAACCGTTTACTTCAACTATTTATCCTTATATACTGAAATCATAAAAGCATTGGCAGGAAAAAAAAATACATTTGCATACTAGTAATACAAGTATTTCATATTAGATTCTTTGTAGCCGTTTTTTCCACCTTTATCTTGCCCAACATAATAGAGGGTCTGGCATGGCCAGGTGGTTAGGGCGTTTGACTCGCAATCTGAAGGCCGCAGGTTCGAATCCCCGTCGTACCAAACATGCTCGTCCTTTCAGCATTAGGGGCATTATAAGGTGACCGTCAATCCCACTATTGGTTGGTAAAAGAGTTGGCGGTGGGTGGTGATGACTAGCTGCCTTCCCTCTGGTCTTTCACTGTTAAAATAGGGATGGCTAGCGCAGATAGCCTTCGTATAGTTTTGGGCAAAATTCAAACCAACATGATAGAACCGTTAAATTTCAGTTGTTTTTGTTTCTTCTTTAGAGTAATTCATAATCGGTTCTTTTGCAAGAAGAATATTCAATTCCAATATTTTATGAGCCATGAGTTTGATAAACTTTTTCTTTATTTGTCCAGTATGAATACGAGCGCAATATTCGATTTTAATCGCTTTACAGAATGAGTTATATGATAAGGAGTTGCATAAAAAAAAAGACAATAAACAATTTTATCTGATTTTGAAACTTAGATTCATGATGTTAGAAAAACACGTAGATTCAAGAAATATTGATAGAAATGAATGAAACCCTGTAATCTGAGCGTTATCCCAGTTTGCCCTTGAAGAAGAAAGGTCCACTTTTCGAAAGCGGTCAGGTTATAGGGTTTTTATTCATTAGAGTTATTAAGTAGGATTACATGATTATAAGCTCTTTTACTTTCATCTATTCAAACTAGTTTGCGTTATAGAAAAGTTTTAAGACTTGGAAGTTACGTATAAAACAATTCACAATATGTATACAATTATTTGGGCTACATTATTTTCAACAGGGCCGGGTGGTAAGGGCGCTTGACTCGCAATCTGAGGGTCGCGGGTTCGAATTCCCGTCCCATCAAATATGTTCGCCCTTTCAGCCGTAGGAGCGTTATAATGTAACGGTCAATCCCACTGTTCGTTAGTAAAACAGTAGCCCAAGAGTTGATGATGACTAGTTCTAGTCTTACACTGCTAAATTAGTGACGGCTAGCGCAGATAGTCCTCGTGTAGCTTTGCGCGAAATTCAAACCAATCAACTATTAATTTCAATACAGCTGAATTATCCAAGGCTTCAAATAATATTCAATTACAATTTTTTTTACATCTTTTATACGAATAAAATGTTCAAAAATATAGCAGCTTTGAAAATATTGTTATGAGACTTCTTTTCTTCTAAAGACCTTTAGCGTTTGTTATTACAGCATAAAGCATAAAAGAAGGTCATCCGACAGCATTCAAAAACTATAATTATCATCTCGATAATAGCTAATTACACTTTTCTTCACTCTGTTTTGTACTCCATTCAGCACGTTGTGCCAAAATTATCATTAATGACGTGGATGTAGGTAGTACGGCTCAATTAATTAAAGAGATCATGCGAAAACTTTTGCACGTTATGGACCCAGTCGTCAAGAGCCGTTCGTCCTATATCTTCACATGTTGACCGATCACTCCACGTGGGAGAGTGTGTGAGGCATTAGGCCACGGCCAACTCGAGTGACTGAGAGAGTGGAGGACGGAGGTTAACAAAGGGAGCTCGTGATCTGCCAGCATGTTAGCACAAAACTCCGCCTTTTCTTTCCCTCCTTCGTGTCATCTAGCAAATAAATGATGGTTTCATCGAAATCCGTGGTTATAACAAAAGAAGAAAAAAAACGAGTAGGTTATCTTGTACATCATGATATCATGCCTTTAAAGGAGGATATTGCAATGTTAGTATGTATAATTTTATGTGTGATGACCTTAATAAATTTATTTTAAACGTCAGGCTATGAGTAGAGTAGGCACTAGGAGTGGCAAACTTTTTAATAACAGATATTTATACCATAGAAGCATGGATAACATATTCACTTGACGACAGACGGATTGAATAACGCAAACGTAATGTTAGTTCCGCGAAATAAACAAAACAACAGTTGATAAGAAGTAATATATGTTTTTTTATAAACAAGAATGTTACATTATACTTTTGAAGCCATGAAGCAATACTGATTTGTGATGTTCCCTTGGAAATATCTTTAAAAGCTAGGATTTGTTTCTCTACAAAACTGCCTACAATCTCTCGTAACGACTTCTTATCACACCAATAGTAACATGTTATGGGTTTTTCTTGTTAAATTGACAGATGACTAAAATAAAAATTGACAAGTTACTATAAAAGTACTAATAGGCAAGTTATGAAAATCTGCTTAAATGCACCTGAATCCAACAGAGCAGTATGCTGATATACAATTTCATTCAGATATTGACTAAAACCAAATACACTGTAATCTATTTATACTCTAAATTTCACAGTAAAGTGTAACTGTACATAATAAGAGTGCTCAAAACAACTAAAGAATATACTATGAGAAAGCATATCCAGTGTTTTGAAATAACACCAATCGCCCCGTCAGTTAATTTTTATGCAAATTACGCATCTAGTGATCAGACATGCGATCTGAAATGCAAATGATTGATCATTTAGCCTACGCTCGTAAATGAAGCTTTGGTAGATACTTTGTAGTTGCAGCTTCACAGTTTATTACAATTCTGTATGGAGAATCATGACAATGAACAGCAAGGGCAGCCTGGCAACCTGATGTTGCATACTTAAATCAAAGTGTTATACATGGCCACTTCTCTGAAAGAGCTGTTTTAATGGCATCTTCAGTGGTTGATACTACTTGACGAAGTGCGACGAGTCTCCTAAGGACATCCCATACATATTCAATAGGATTAAAATATGGTGAAAGTGAAGGTCAATCTGTTTTGTCAATCTCTTCTTCTTTTTCAGGAAATATGTTAACGAGTTTAGCAAGGTGAGAGTAAGCGTTATCACCCATTAGACTGAAGTCAGGGCCGATTGCACAAAGGGTCATAGAATGTGGTCTCAATCATTTGTGACATTAATAGTACCATTCCGTAAGCTATAGAGGTCGATACATCTACCAGTTTTCATTTCTGCTCACATTAACTTCCACCAATGCCAAATGTATATATATATAAATGGGGTAAATCTTGTTCCAGACTCTCTCCAAATTAATATAAGCTTGTTGTCTGCTCCTGGTTAAAACCCAATTCATCTGTAAGTACAATATTGTTCCACGTATTATTTGTCCACTAGACGTATATTTGGTACTATTTCAGGAAATATGTTTTTTTATTTTTTTACCCTGTTATGAATGGTTCTCATTTGGTACCTGACACACACATATATATATATAGATCGGCCTTATGAAGTTTGTTACTGATCATTTGTACACTGACAGGCGTTCTACGATTTGCGAGAGGCAGGATCAACAGATATCGATTGTCTGCTCATATTTTGGATGGTAGTCTTTTTTTGTCCAGGTGAATGAAAAACCTAAAATTGGTTTGAAAACAATTCTACATTTTGCTAAGAACAGTTTACTGCAATTGGTTGGCTTCCATTTGCTTGATGGTTCTCCACATGAGTAGAACATTCACGTACCTTTACTTAAGTTTATTCTGAACTCTGTGATTCACTCAAAATGACGTCTAAGATGAAATTATTAAAGACCAGTATATTTCCAAGTATAAGTTGAACAACAAATAATTTATATTTGATATCATATAAGTTGCTATCAGATAGTCAATTTTCATAAAAAAAATCAACTGAAATGATGTTTGACATTATCTTACAACAGTGGTTAATTATAATATAGTAAAATCCGACTCATTAATTATTCTGAACAGTGTACTTTCGTGGAAAAAACTAAAACACCCTCAGCTAAATATTCCGAGTGGTAGTGAGTTAACAGTATGCTAACTCTAAATCAGTGACTCGCTAATTAGACAAAGGCTCTTTTTTGTTGTTTATTAGCTAATTTATATCGCCTAAATGTCTGTCTGATGTTTAGCTAATGGTTTTGATTAGGCATGCAGGAAAACTCTTAGCTTTATTATTGCTCATACAAATACTTCATTAAACAGTGACACCTATTTGCCAAACTCGCAACACAAAATTGCAAATAAATGACAATCGTTGAATACATTTAAGTTAAAAGAAAGAGACATATTAGTGTACAAAGATATGAATATGCACAATTAATAGTGTTTCTCTGCATAGTCTCTATGTAGTGTGTATATATTTTAATTTGACTTTTAAAGAAAGTGCCTTTTACTTTCTAGTAAAATAGCCCTTTTGTTCAGTTGGTAGAGCACTCACTTAGTTTGCGAGTGTTTTCAGGTTCGGTAGTCAAAGCAACAAAATAGAATTACCACAGAAAAACTTTTGCTTAACTAATTGTCGTTTCACGACCTTGAGATATGACTCGAGAACAGTTCTGTTTGTTAGAGAGGAAGACTGTGGAAGTTGCTGAAAAGTGCCTTTCGGAATTGCTAGTGGGTTATCCTTTAGCTTTTGGTACAACAGTCGTCTGATGCATCATGCGAGAGACCCTGGGTTCAATCCTGTTTGTTAGAAATTGTATTTTTGTAACGTTGTTCTTTCGTTGGCGGGTTATTTTAAATTATCTGGTAAAAGTTTGGTTTGTATGTTTGAAGTTAAGCACAAAGCTACACAATGGGTCATCTGTGCTCTGCTCACCACGAGTATCGAAACACGGTTTCTAGCGTTGTAATTCTGCAGACATACCGCTGGTGAAAATAATTCAAAGTTTACACATAAACAAAAGTAATAATAAATTAAAATCATTTATAATGTAATTTACATTACTAACTAGTAATAAAATATAACCCAAAAGAACGACCGAACTTCTTCTTATGATATTAATATCAATGCGCTAGTAAGATGCCCACCAATGACGTTCCAAGTTGAGCACAGCTAATTTACATATGTCTAATATCTAAGGTGCCGAAAGTGGGAGCAGGAGACACCTGCTCCCTAAAATTTCTCTGGGGGAGCAAATAGCTAACGCACTCGCAGGGTATTGATAAAAATGTCTGGCTTTGTTTTGATGATTATGCCCCTTTCGTACATTTTGCTCAACCCCCCCCCCCCCCACAATCCCAAAATTCTTCAGGCACACCTGTCTATTAAGCCACATTACTCAGGGTTTCGCTTTAGAAACTCAAAATATGCTTTAAAGTTTAATGTTTAATGTGGAAGTAATTAGAAAAACAGCGATAACATAACCTTATTCTAAATACAATAGTTCACCTTAAGGAATACTTTTCAATATGAAGAACAATGTCTCAAGGTTGACTCAAAATCTTCCTATGTGTTCCTTAAACTGTATAACATAAAATCAACAGTGAAGAGTTAATTTTTAACGTACACTATTATGAACCTAGAGTACCATAACTAAAACAAATATACGCAAACTAAAGTGTGTAATATTACACTACGCTAAAGTACATGCTGGTTTATTTTGTTATACCACTATAACCTCCCAGTGGCACAACGGTATGTCTGCGGACTTACAATGCTAGAACCCGGATTTCGATACCCGTGGTGGGCAGAGCACAGATAGCCCATTGTGTAGCTTTGTGCTTAACTTCAAACAAACTATACCACGATAAGATGTATTGACCTTTCATAGTTTCACACTTCATGAACTGAAGTAATATGACCAATTCCTTCAGTTTCAAAATAAATAGATGAATATATATATACGTATTATTGCATAGCGCATCTATGATTGTGAATATTACAGTTCATAACCTTACGAAAAAAAGGCTTCGTATCAACAACAACAAAAACACACTGCTACGCAATTTAGCTGTCTCTGCATGACGTTGACTGTTCATGCGATATAGTAAATGCCATGTTTTACTCCTAACAGGTCTATTCCATAAATGTGAAAGGATTTGTTGGTCAGCCTGTTTTCATTAGTGGAGTAGTGTTTCTCCGCTAGACCTAGGCAAGAACAATAGTTTCGTCGCCAAAAATATTTTTTGACATAACCCTCAGTGGCTTAGAGGGTTTCGATACTCTTATTAGGCACAGCATAGATAACCCATTATGTTGCTTCATGCTTTTCAACAAACAGTGGGAATATTCTGTTCTTTTTAAGGCACACACAAAACAACAACAACAACAACAACAAAAAAAAAACGTAATAAGTGAACTTAATATGTTTTCTTGCTTTTTAATCTATTGTAATAAATAAAGACGTTTGCGCTGATACTTCGTTGTTTTATAGTTGTATGAGTGCCGAGTATGAAAAATGTTTATGGCGAGTACGAAAAGGGACCTTCAGCATAGAAAACAAATCAACAGGAAAAGGCTCTAAATACAGCTATATTTAAGAATATATTACAGAATTTATTTTTCCTTACCCGTCAAGGTCTGGCGTTCAGGGGTCACGTCAACGGTAAAGACAGCAACTTTATGCAGCTTCTGCAATTGCATGCTTTTGGTTGTCCAGAAATCACAGAGTGAATGGGAAGGAAGGCAAATAATTACAATTCTGCGGCTGTCCAAAATGAGTGTTTTCAAGTGATGGCCCTACATAGTCTTCGACGTATTAGTGGCACCATTTCTAAAAATGGCTTTTATACGATTATGGAAGATAAATGTACTGATGTAGTAAATAAGGAGCATTTTATACTATGCATAAGATGGGTGGATGAGAGACTTATTAATCATGATGATTTTATTGGCTTATATAACGTTGGTACTATAGATGCATATTGTTTGACATCAACAGTTCGTAACATTCTCTTCGGAATGGATCTCAAGATGACACAGTGCTGTGGACACTGTTATAATGGAGCATCTAGTATGGTCGGCAGCAAACTGGTGTTGCTGCTCAACTTCTAGTGGATGAACAACGTACGGTACTAACTCACTGTTATGGACATTCAGTAAACCTTGTTTTGGGAGATCCTATGACACAGTAAAAAATACGCCGTGATGCCCTGGAGGTCAGCGAGCTGATTCTTTCCCCAAAAGCGTAAATCTACCTTGGACTGTATTAAGGTAGAAAATCCAGCAGATGACGAAGAATTAAACACGGGTCAGAGCGTTTTGTCCGACAAGGTAGAAAGTTCGCGGGGAAGCAGTAGCAAGCATTCTTGACAACTATAATGTACTTAATCAGCTGTGTGATCATTCCTTGTAAAGAAAACTGGAACCAGATGTTAAAAGTCGGCTCATTGGTGTTAAAGCTCAGATGTCACATTATAATTTCCTATTTGGTTTGGAGAGTTTTATGGAAATTTATAATCACGGACAGAAGAATTCAGAAACAGTCAATGTCTGCAGCAGAGGTAAAAATAAATAAAATAATCCAAATTAACAGTCGATACTTTGAAGAGAATGCACAAGGGCAATTCTTTCAACCTCTTCTTTGATTTGGTAAACAACTTTTGTCGACAAGACAATGTAGCTGAACTAATCCCACCTCGAAAGAAAAAGGTACCAATACGATTTGAAATTGGTTTTGGAGAAGAGAGTTACTTTAGCGCAACAATTCAGAACCATTTTCGCCACCTATACTTTGAAGTCGACGATTTTGCTATTGCTGGCATCACAGATCTTTTTGACCAACCTGGTTACACTATCTAGAAAAATCTAGAACGTTCACTTATCAACGCGGCCAACAACATTCAATATTATGACTACCTCAAACAGGTGTGACGTCATTTTACAAGTATGACTTTAATGCAGCAGAGCTTGACCCTCAATTACAGAACGTTGTCACGAGGTATTAAGGGGAAGTGAAAGATTCCGTATCACCAAAAGACTGCATTTCGGAATTTGACAGATGGTCAGCGTTAATTTTTCAGTGAAGTATGTAGTTTGGTGCATCTGATAGTTGTCATGCTGGTAATGAATGCTTTAAGCGAGAGTAGTTTTTCACTATGAGAAGACTAAAGACTTACCTAAGAAACATTCTGTGACAGAGTCGGCTCAGTCACGTGATGCTGCTTCAGCTAAGCAAGGAAGCACCTGAATATTCGAATATGGATGTTATAGGCAACGAATTCACCTATGGAAATGAACATCAACTGCAGTTGTTTCTGGAATTCTAGATAGCGATTGAGTAAATTTTAACAATTTTGTGTGTGAAATCGCCAGACTTTATGTTTTTTTTCTTGTTAATAGTTTTTCTTCTAATTTTCAGTTAAAGTGCATACTAGATCAATTACATTTGTTTGTTATGCTACCATGAGCTAATTTTGCATGTAAATAATAATAATTAAACTTTCGAGTCAATAAAGACATAATAAATTAGTACCCTGCTTTTTCTTTATCTAATTGTAAGCATAAGGGTACATTTTTTACTTTTACCATTATACATAGCATGTCTAGATGATTTTCTCTGGCTTAATTCATGTAAGCAATGTGGGTACCCAGGCTTAGCTCATATATCATATGTTGGTTCCTTTTGCTTTTCATATTTTTATTTTATAAATGATCTTACAGTACTGGATGTACGAAAATATTAACTCAGAGTCTAATGATAGGACAAAATACCTTATTATAAATTGTATTATTTTAATTATTTGTAGCATAATAGCAGTGTCAATGGTTTATTGTGGTTTTTCAGGTTAACTGATTTCCCTATAAGTATCAGATAGACTCGCTAATAACAGCAGATTCAATAGTTAAATAAGAACAGTATTCTGTGTTTGACAAAATGAGCAAAATCTTTATTACAAAACATACATGTTTGTTCACACACAAATACGGTCGCTTCTACCAGATTGTGCTTCAATCCACAGCTTTCTCCCGATGGACTTATGTCGATCTAAACATGCTAATTTTAAAGTACGTCTTTACTAAAAAAAACAAACAGGTAAATTGACAAAGCGTGTTTCAGTTCAACATGTAAGCTCAGTTTCTTTGTTCAGAGGACAGCGTTACCCTTGTACTCCACATCACTAGTCATCTGCAATATACAGATAGTGTCAATTCGGCCAGCGAAGGATGTTAAAGTCAGTAATCCTTTCAACTCGGATACTACAATATGTTACTGCAATATCTTATCGGACAGAATCGACATTATCTACTATAGAGAACAAAGGAATAAAGCAATTATAACAAGGCGACCTCAACGACATTCAAGACAACGTGTTTCTGCCATTTCAACAAGAAAACTAAATAGTTGAAATTTTTTAAAAGTATCTTTATCACTGAAGCAGGTAGAAGACGTGATATGCCTACATATCACAACTGTAACCACCACTTTATTGCACTCATTTTGATGTTAGATTATTATATGACAGAGTTAAAACCGGGAAACAAAGGGACTAAAATTATCGTACCTATAATTGTGTGGAAGAGTGGTTAGCGGGTAGATGGGTCCTACAAGAAAATCTCACCCGAGGGGATTTCAAAGCTTTAACTGTATGGTTTACAAGCGCTAGCAATGACAAATACAGTGCTTTGCAAAAGTTTTCACCTCTGCAAAGTTTCCACATTTTGTTGCCATCTGAGCTTTTAGTCATGAAACTTTCAAATGGGGCTTTATACTTAGAATCTACACAACCTACTCCAAACTGAAAGAGCTAAAAAACTCTGATATTATGTAAGTAAGTTAGATTTACAAAATAAAAATAATATCACCTATTGAATAAGTGTTCAATCCCTTTGCTACGACAACCCTAAGTCTAAGTTTGAAAGGTCACAAAATTAATGTAATGGTCTCTGTCTGTAACCAAAGTGGTTTAACTCACATAGTGATATGACAAACCAAATATGAAGATCAAGTAGCTTTCCAAACAGGTCAGGGATAAAGTGATAGAAAAGCACAGATCAAGAAAAGGTTATAAGAAAATTTAAAAGTCACTGATTATCCCTTTGAGTACGGTAAAGTCCATCATTAAGAAGTGGAATGTGCTTCATATCACCCAGTCATTACCCAGATCAGGCCGCCCTTCCAAACTAAGCAGCCGGGCAAGTAGGAAACTGGTTAGGGATGCCACCGTGAAGCTAACAGTGACTCTTTCGTTGCCACGTTTATAGATAAAGAAGTCTCACAGTGCCAGGTTTATTTTTATATATACGCAATAAAAAAAGACGAGTTAACTTTTCTTTATTTATATGAAACTGTTCAACTTTCAATGTTTGAAGGAGAATACAGTTTCTACAAAATTCCTAACTCCTATGGCGGTGTTCGAGATGGGAACATGTATGTGGCCATGACAGTAAGTAAGCTAAAATTAAATATTTTGTAATTCAAGACATAAAGCCTCACTTAAAACAACAACAAAACAAAAAACAAATGGAACGTATTTTACGTAAACTTAAAAAAAAAGAATTATGTAATTATACTTTGTTTCTCACTCCCGGAACAGAAACTAGAATAATTCCATCATTCTTTCTCTCTCGAGCTAAAGCAGGCTGTTTGTGTTATCTTCAAAGTATAATTATAATCTTGAAACTAGTGTGTTTATTAATAACTTGTGATCAAATTAAGCTAAGTTTGTAGATCAGAACCAAAAAATAATCGGAACTAATAAATAAGCCCCCAGTGGCACAGCGGTATAGTTGTGGACTTACAACGCTAGAAACCGGGTTTCGATACCCGTGGTGGGCAGACCACAGATAACCCATTGTGTAGCTTTGTGCTTAATTACAAATAAACAATAAAGTAATAAATAAATGAAACCAGTTTTGTATACCAAACTGGTTAGAAGTTCATGATACCATAAATCGATGCAAAATAAACCTAAAACCTAAAATTATCAAAATGTATTGAATCATAAGTTAAATACTAACTATTAACAATATTTTAAGCCGCATTCCAAACAATATCTGACAAGAATCGGCTAGCTTAGGAGTCCTAAATCCATATCCAGATAAGTATGCAAAACAATTGTTAAGTGTAACATTTAATAAAAATAATAAAATAACAATCAAAATTTTAACCAATAATAGTAGCGAAGTTAATTAAAGAAAAATAGAATATGCCATTTTGCTTTACGAAACATAAATAATTATGTTGCTTGCTCCTAAGGCCCGTACAGCTTTACATTACCAAAAACCTGAGTACTTATTTGTATCATAGTTGTGCACATTACAAAATGAAACTTATCAAAGATAAAAATATATATATATATTAGAAACCTAACTTCCTATACGGAGAATTGTACCCACGTTCCTTCACCGATTCCATGGAAAATTCAGGATAATCCTATCAAAGAACGGTTAATGTTAGGATATTTTGAAATTATACGGTACATACTACAAAAAGGAAGAAACAAAAAGAGTGTTTAAACACTCCTTGTAGTAGGTTTATGTACATTCTCATTACTGATTGAAAGTTGTGAGCATGAAAGGTATATTTTTTTACAAGTTACAAATGTTACAGTAAGGAAGAATTTTTTATCTAAACAGGTACGACGTTTTGACTGCTGGTGCGATAATTCTCAAGTATATAGGTTTCCCTTGGGTAAAGAAGCACATTATGCTAATATAATAATAAGATGATTTTAGTCATAATGAAGTGATTTATTTTTGTGGAAGACACTACTGTTTCGACAGAACACTGGCCTGTCTTCTTCACGTACGATCTGTAGCTAAGCATACAGGGTTTATATTCACCGCTCATACATTTGACCACACTTGATCTTTATCTGTAATCCTGTCACCAGGTGACATCATTTTCTTTACACTGAATTCTTGTTTTTTTTCGTCTTTGTACTCATATATAAACCCTGTATGCTTAGCTACAGATCGTCACTGAAGAAGACGGACCATTATTCTGTCGAAACATGTAGTATGTTTCCCCCAAAACATATATCACTTTATTATGTTTATAAATCGTTGTTTGGCAACATATTATTACATAGATTTTAACACCAAAAACGGACTTATATTTAAATAAACATTCAACAATATAACAATAAGTGAACGATGAACTTAAAGATACTCAATAATGCATATCACCACGCGTGAATTGACAGTTTATCCATATTAGCAACAAAAAAACTAGATTAATTTAAATGTGCGGAAGATGTTGTGCCAAAAATTTGGGTAAGATTAGGAAATGTCTGAGGAAATAATGATAAAAAAATACAGAGTCGTGTTCGTTGATTTTGGGATTGTTTGATGTTATTAATTAAGTTTCTCTGATTTTTCTTATTGTCATGTTCTTAATTTAGTACGACGACATCCTGTTCGGAACAACTGTGGTTGTTTTTGATCATGTGTTCCTGAACATAAGAAGAGAGTTTTTAGTGTTCTATTAATCTAGTGCTCAAATTATGTTCTGGTGCACCTATGTAAAAAGTTGGGCAATTGCTACACTGTATTTTGTGTTTTCTGGTGGTTTCTTTATATAACTTTGTTAATGTGTTTAATTTTCATTCCAGGGGTAAAAAATGAATCTAATCATTATGTTAGGGTTATATTTGCGTGCTAATTTAATAACCATTTCTTTAAAAGGTAGACTAATGTTTTTTGTATACGGGATAGTGCCAATAATTAGGTTCTCCTCATTTTGTGAAGTGCTTTTTGGGGTTGCTTGTTTGATAAACATATCTGTTATTTTTAATTCGTTAATAGTTTGTGCAATTACTGTGATAAGATATTGGTTGTTGTTAGTGAAGTATCGAATTAAGCGTGTCACTTCTTCATCGATGTTTTCCGTGTTGCCTTGTATTTAACAACAAGCAAACAAACTTTGAAACTGGTCACGTTAGCGATTGAAATGTCTTACCTTTTGAAGTAAAAAATATTCCTTACTGTAAAAGCTGTAACTTGTAAAACAAACAAAAACATATCACCAGCAAGTTTGGGGGACTCACCAGAGAAAAAAAATCGAACAATTTATCAAAGAGGTATGCTTGTAGTACGGAAGACTACAGATATGAAGTATAATGTAAATGTTTGCGTATTACAAATTCTTTCATAATCATTACCCCTCTCGTTTTACATTAGTTAAAATAAGCTATAATAACGATATTTAATATATTGGTAGTCTCAATTTAAATACCTTTTATTTTGACTTCATGTTTGAAACAGTCTTACTGGAAGGTATAAATAATTAATATTTATCTAGTAAAAAACAAAACAAAAAAACATCCGTTATAAAATGGATCGCAACCAGTTTAAGTGTTGCTTTTACATGTTCTTGCGATGATCGGGTTCTTTTAAATTATGTGGTGAATATAATGCGAAGTCCAGTCTACATAACGGCTTTTATTTCCTCAATAACGTTTGCTACAGGCTACGTTTACTTTAACTGAAGTTGTTGGCCTACGTTCGCAAACAAACTTTTCAACTTAAACTCTGAAATTACTGTAGGCCTAATATAAAAATAACGTTTAACAGAAATCTACTCATTTGATAACAAATATAACTTACTGATTAATTTTACTCTATCAATCTTCTCACGATCAACAACTACTTGATCTTTCACGTACTAAAAACTTCATTGAATTCTCACTCACTGCTCAGTAAATGCTTCACTGAACTAACTCGAAATTGTAACTCATGTGACATATAGATATTAGTTAAAGTTCTTCTATCTTAACGTAGTGCATGCTCTAGCTAGTATCTAAAGTAAAACATTGAAACTGCCCCATTCTTGGATTGTAAAGTACCATAAACAACTACAATATAGAAATAAAACACTCCATTCACCAAGTCGTTTTGGTGGTTTTTCTTTTCTGAGGCCCATAGTATGCAGGTAGGATGAACTCTTGTCCCCTATCGTCCCTGGTTGTCCTGTTGTTGGGGGAGTTTTTCTAGAGGTGGTAAAGTAAACCCGCTGTCGGCTCTATCATTTTTGATTCTCTAAAGTGGTTTCGAAAAGAACACTAGTCTTAACAGGTTGACTCATTCGCTCAGTTTTAACTCCGAGCAAGGTTTTTTATGATTCTTTCACGTAAAACCACTTTACTTTTATTTGTATCATAATTTAAATAAAAAGTAACCCAATATTTCAAATATTTACTCCGAATAGCATAACACTTTACTCGCAGAGGTAATTTTTAACGTGAAATTATTAGATTACGGGCTTTTCTTTATTCTTAATTTCTATTAGAATATTCTCATTTTCGTGGCTCGAACGTAACTTTAACAATAAGATTAACAGTCGATCATACTACATGTATACAAGCATTGTCTTTAATGTACTCAGTATAATAACTAGTCCAGATGTCTTTGCAGTTCCACTGGAGATCATCAAACCCCCATCATCAGTCTTCTTCAGACCTCAAATGGCCTATAAGGCAGATGTAAAAGTTCTCCACTGCGAGCTGTCTTCTGCTCATTCCTCAACATTTATTCTGTTTAGGTCTTTATTTCTCATATCACTCTCTATTGTTCCATGCCAAGTATTTTTCGGTCTTTCTCTACATCTTCTTCCAATTGGTCTCAGTCCCATTGTTTTTATTGCTGGTCTATTTTCTTTCATTCTTGGAACATGCCCATAGTATCTCCATCTATACACCTTAAGCTTTTCAGTTATTTATTGTTATTCACTTCTTTCTCTTTTAATGTCTCTTTATTTATAAGATTAAACCATCCGATCTTCATTACCTTTCTTAAACATTCAAAACTTCTCAATCTAGACTCGTTTTCCTCTAATCCTTTCTATATCTTACAGGTTTTACTTTATTAGCCGTTTCTATAATAATTAAATTGAAGATGAGTGAATGATTAACTCACAGCACCCGAGACCAATTATACTTCTGGTCACTCTGAAGTGACCGTGGGTGATGGGATCGTTATTAAATTCTACAATGGCAAATTTTATAAACTGTAAAGATCGGACCCACTATGAACGAGAGCATTATTATGAATAGTTTATTGACGAAGTTTTTAAACAGAGGAACTTTGGATATATTCCTCTGCAATAGGCCTTCACCTCATTTCATCCAGCCTTTAAAGTGGCGTTTATCTTAATCAAATATATATATATACATTTAATCTTTATAGAAAAGAAGAACAAAAATTCAATAAATTGACAAAAAAAAAAAAAAGATAACCTATTACTACGAGCTGGTAAGAGATTACAAAATCCGGTTTATTTTCGGAAAACACCAAAAATAATTAACTCACGTGCTTGTGTTGGTTATTAACGTTCTTGCCCATGAATTCATACATTACTCTATATAGCGGGATGGCTCTTGGCCGTATGATCATAATCTGCCCCCCAGTGGCACAGCGGTATGTCTGCGGACTTACAACGCTAGTAACCGGGTTTCGATACCCGTGGTGGGCAGAGCACAGATAGCCCTTTGTATAGCTTTGTGCTTAATTACAAAACAAACAAAAAAACAGATCATAATCCGTTTCTCACTTTTTTAATAAGTCCATCTGATACCGACATCACATTTGTGTACATATGTATAAACGTAGAAGAACAAATAGATCTACTAGGGAGGGTGATTCGCAACGTTCACACCTAGTACAGTGCAACGTGGTGAGTGAATGTTACTTGTTAACCTCGATATGGCACATATGTCTGTATTACCTTGCAACAATGATCGCAGATTTATATGTATTGTATGAAAGATTAATGCTGGAATGAACAGAACAGAAATTTATTACTTTCAGTGAGTGTAATACCCGTGATGAGATGGGTGCAGCTAAACGTATTTATTAGTTATACTCGTGGCCTTTAAAACTTTACTTTCGTAGACGTTTCACTCTGCTTTTAAAATATTTTTATAGATTATTCCGGACTATAAGTTTGTCACACGTAATCCGTGAAGGCTTACAGAAACTAAATAAAATGACAATATGTTAACCATAAGGATATTTTTCAAAGAAGGAAAGAAATGTAAGTAAATATTGAAAACATTTAATAACGTTTTCCTCTCTTGGAGCGGGCGTGGCCTAGTGATTAGTGCCTAGACTGTGAATCAGCCCCTTTGCCGCAAAAACAGTACTTCACACTTTGGAATCGTCGGTATACTTTATGAGAAATGTTAAAATCTCAGTATTCGGTCAGATAAAAGTAAACCAAGAACTGGCCCGGTATGGCCAGGTGGTTAGGGCACTCGACTCGCAATCTGAGGGTCGCGGGTTCGAATCCCCGTCACACCAAACATGCTTGCCCTTTCAGCCGTGGGGGCGTTATAATGTGACGGTCAATCCCACTATCCGTTGGTAAAAGAGTAGCCCAAGAGTTGGCGGTGGGTGGTGATGACTAGCTGCCTTCCCTCTAGTCTTACACTGCTAAATTAGGGACGGCTAGCGCAGATAGCCCTCGTGCAGCTTTGCGCGAAATTCAAAAACAAAAACCAAGAACTGATGATAGGTGACGTTCACTAGCTGCTTTCCTTCTAGTCTCTTAGTTTAATATTAGAGATGGCTATGCGCAGGTAACCCTTGTGTAGTTTTAACCGAAAATTCTAAAACAAACAAATAATCATTATTATTTTATTGTACACACCATCAGCAACTTCTGACTGTCATAAATTATTTGGCTTAAAAATATATATACAAATTAAAGGCGATAATCATTAACATTAAGAATGTCTACGTATTCAAAATCACAGTATCTACTCGGTAATACATGGTTTACAGCTTAAAGAACGTGCCAGACATTGTTGTCCACCGTAAAAGGTCTCCGAGGCTTCAAAACTACGTATGGTAAAGACTGCAAAAATGTATCATATTTTATGCTTATGGTATTATATACTATTTGTATGTTTAAAGTTAAGCACAAAGCTACACAATGGACCATCTGTAATCTCGGAAGGAGAAGGGGCTAACAGGGGTAAAAACTATTTACTTTGATAGTAGATTCCAGGCTTAGTTTATTGTTGTTTGACTTGGTATCTTACGAGCTCCTAGTAAGTTACAATCTCCGAAAATAAAATAAGATCGTGTTAAACATGATTCACAAATAAAGGGAATTTTGACTGTGAAATAATTGTTTCAAAGTTCCTCTCTTATTAGTTATTTTCTATCCATTTTTGTGTGTGTGTGTTAAGACACAGAGGTTTTGGTTGATCAATTATCCTCAATAAAATGCTCTTGAATTATTTTGTTTGATGCTTGTAAGTCGCACTTTTAATTGTTTGTTTTAACCTAAAATTACACAAAGAGCCATTTACGCTGTGTGCCCCACGTAGATAAAAACCAGAATTTTAATGTCTTAAGCTATGGAGCTTACCGCTGAGCCACTAGGGAAGGGGGGAATCTTTTTAATGGAATTATCATAAAGAACACCTACCCTTTATAGCAACCATTTCAACTCTTTCTCCGTGTAAAAGAAGTGTATGTAAAATGATCAGTTCATTTTAGTACTTCAATTTACTTCAGACAATTATAATTGGACTCGATATGACTACTCTATGACTATAATCGTCACAGTTTTTCCTACTATAAAAAGTAAATAATTACCTGCCATAATGATACACGAATAACTGTTCAGTACACAGTTTCGTTATATATATAAAAGATACCGAAGTAAAACTTTAATTGTATTGGTGTGGAGTTACCGTGAAATACAAAAAAAAAAAAAAAAAAAAACCGCCATTAAATCACTTGATACGGACGCAGGAGGAGCGTGAGTCACCATTTCAAAGGTTATTGCAGGCATTATTTATAATGAAAGGCACGTATTTAGCTGGAAGGAAGCGGCTCGACCCCTTCGTTCAGCCGAGATCCACAGCTAGGAAAGTAAAACAACCCTTATCTTCTAGTAATAATTGGTATAGTGGAACATAAAGTGCCGTCACATACTCATCTTTACAGTGCATGGCTTTTTCCAAAATGATGAATTGGGATAAAAGGTCGAATCTTTCTTTAAAAAATTCATAAAAACTTATGAAATTCACCGGTTGATATCTAAAAGGCACTAGAAAAAAAAAGAAAAGAAAAGAGAGATTACTTAGGGATAGTGGTTAATGCTCATATGACTGATTGCTGTGCTGGGAATTAATTTCGAGGCTACGCCAACCGAAAATTGTTTTTATTAAACAGAAGTTAACATAAGAGTTAGTGTTCTTTTAAAGCCCAAATCTAACCGTGGTTCAACATGAAAACATCATTTCACAGAATATGTTGTGGTAATGTGGTATGTGGGCATAACACGTGTTTTTTTTTGCCATTTTTTAGCGATATAGAATTATTTAAAAAATTGCATTTTAGTCTGTTTCAATAAAGTTTTGGCATAAGCACGTGGTCCATAAAACTGCTGAAATTGTTTTGTTAGAGCTGCCTGTATGTCTCTGTTGTTCTCGATAGCAAATACTATTTACAGGATTACTGCACCAACTTCGCACGTTCATGTCTAAAGGGTCAACGACTGCAGTGTTCTTTCACTGACTGAGTAGATGATATTTGTATGTTATTGCTCGCAAATGTTTTAAGGGAATGACCAAACAAGTGGTGACGCTATTGCAAAGAAAGAAAACGAGGTTTCCTGTAAATCTGGAGCCTTGTAAGTGTTTCAGTTCCACACTTTAGTTTCCAAATTGACTAGTTCTGTAGAAATTTATCTCGAGAGAAGAATATTTGCTGATTTATTCACTGATCCAATAGAGGCAATTGTTTAAGTGTCTATGCACTGTATTTTTGTATTGTAATAAATAGAGATTGTTTCACTTTACGTATCATGTGTCCAATCTCCTTGTGTCTCACACAACTTAAAACTCAGCCGATTTTCAAATTAAGGTTATTTTGCAAATTTTCTGTTCGATCTTCTCGCTACTAAGCAGACCTATTTAATACTGGCATGGAAATCAATTTGTCTGAGAATATCAGAGCAGAACGTTTTACGATACATATAACTCCTCACTTACATTTTAAAAGAAATAGTACAATGTGTTTGGCAACTTGAAATGGGACACTAAATTGGTTAAACTTAATTATTCTAGCAATCTGTTTTGTCAAAAGTCCCTCTTTGCTCAAAGAAACAATGACTGTTTTTTCTTGGAGTTAGCTTGTAACTTTTGGCCATGATAGCATCACATGCACATTGTAGCAGATAGGCACTAAACTGACTCTGAGTAAGAGCCTCTATTTATAGCAAAAAACAAATGAACAGTTAGTGCAATATCCAGACAACCTATAAAGCTGCTGACGTAATCATTAGAGAGTATTGCATAATCCATGAAACATATTTATACTTAGGTGCATCAGAGCCTCAAAAAAGATAATGATTTCAAAGAAAAGTGTGAAAAAATTAGGTTTGGTGTTAAGTTTTTGGTTGAACTATGAGCTGCCTTTGTAGATAGTGGTTTAATTTTGCTTGATTCAAGCTTGAGTTTCATTTTAGTATATTTATGTTAGTTGAATTAACTTTGAGCTTCTCATGTAAAAGGTATTAAAGGTTTCCACACACTCTTGTAATAGCTCGACACAACACATCAACCACAAACACTTATCATTGTTTTGTCTTGTGTTGTGTCTTTGTAACTATGATTGTTGCTTGTAGTAAAGTTTGTTGGTATGATCATCTGTGTTTTGATTCTGTTTATAATTAGCTCAGTCAGAGTTCAGAGAGAAACATTAGCACACTTCAATGGGCCCTAACTGACTATACTGTAGGAAAGCAGCGTGCTGGAAAATACCACAGACTAGATGGGAAGGAAAATTTTTGATGCTGTGAAAAAGGATATAACTTTTTTGGATGATTGACCAGACTTGTACACACCCCAATGAGTTCTCCAAGTCTATTATTGCATAGAAATGACCTTTTGTGCAGGATGTAGGGTATGATTTGTAGAAGGTTAAGTTAGGAGCTTATGCAAGAAGGTCTGCAATAGGATGGTGATATCTATGGGAAACCCTCTCTTGGATTTGAAAGTTCTGCCAATGCTGCAAAATTTCCCAAAAGTTATTCTGCAGCCAGAAGTTTGGGAAAGAGAATGAATAGCATCAGGTTTACCCAAAAGGAATGGTAAAGTTCTCCTTTCGAGACTAAGCTTTGTACTAAGTGGAGACCAGATGACTAAGGTTTATCAAAGTGATCGACAAACTAGGGCATTTGAGACCAAGTAGGTTAGTCTCTATAGGGCCTCTAGATATTTAAAATCCTGTTTTGGTTGATGCCACCCACAGAAGAAAGAGGAGACATGCTGTTTGTGGACGAGCTCCTTGAATACGAGCTGTTTCACTTGCAGGTAAGATGGTGGGCAATTGCCAAAGAAAATGCCAATCAATGGAACAGTAGTGAATATCTTAATGATGTGAGGCACTATACTGAGGCAAAACTGAAACATTATATGCTAATATTTGATGATATTCACCAGCAGAAGCTGTTTCATCAACAGGTGAGGTGGTGAGCACACGTGTAAGAAATTAAGAATTGGTGGGGTAGTAGACAGATTTGCCATGAAGGAAGGCACCCAGCCTCACCAAAAGTCGGAATCAAGGTGTCACTGATGGACTAACTCCACCAGCATGAGGTAATATTCAGACAGGCAAGATGGTGAGCACTCACAGGTGAAGAAGAGAAGAATGATCAGAGGCAAACATGGAACTATTCTTCAGTGGTGTAACAAGGGTTCTCAGCACCCGGAGACAAAGACACTTTTGGCGCCCCACCTCTGAAATGTTTTGATTATTTGTTCTATGACTCATTACCCACTTAATGACAATAACATAAAGAATTAATCACCGCCTTACACAGGCCTAAAATAAAGTCACAATATAACATCTCACTATATCACAACTGTAAACCTGGAACTAATGAAGTATAGCCTACTAGGTGTACTTACATAATTTGTAAACCATTTTTGATATTTATGTCATCCAGTATTGTTCAAAGTCACATAGTTAGAGTAATCTTTCAAGCATGCAGAATAAATTTCTGTTATATCCCTAGTTTTGAAACTTATGTTTTATATGAGAAGCCAGTCACTTGTGGTATACATGGATTATAAAACAGATTGATAAAATACTACTCAAGTTTACAAATAACAAATTTTATTAATAAA
>NW_013665790.1:779257-780355 GCF_000517525.1 Limulus polyphemus | reverse complement strand
ATCCATTATTGTTCAAAGTCACATAGTTAGAGTAATCTTTCAAGCATGCAGAATAAATTTCTGTTATATCCCTAGTTTTGAAACCTATGTTTTATATGAGAAGCCAGTCACTTGTGGTATACATGGATTATAAAACAGATTGATAAAATTACTACTTAAGTTTACAAATAACAAACTGCACATATACTTAACTAGATCTTGTACAGGTAGCATTCTGGTATTCATGGTTATATTATATGAATCTTTCGTGCTTTTGCTGCTGCAAATGCATCAATTAAACTATCAAAATTTAAGGTATTAAGTACGTCTTTTTCAATACTTAATATTGCCAAGTTACTAAGTCGTTCTTGAGTCATTGAGGTTCTCAAGTATGTAATAATTAATTTCAGCTTGCTGAAGGACCTTTCATAACTAGCAATAGAAACCCAATTATTAACAAAATCTGCAATGCAATTCTTAAATTTGGTAAAACATCTTCACCATATGAAATTATAAATGTTAGCAAATCAGTTGCAACCATTGCTTCAGGAAAATCGGTCTGTCTTCTTTTACTTATCAACATTCCACAGTCTTTAATTTCTCTGTACAATTCTGGTCCATTAATATCACCTGGATAGCTCTTTGCAATTTTCCGTCCTCGAAATCTTCAGAAACAATATTTTGCACATCTAGTAGAAATCCAAACCATGAATCTAAATCTAGTAAGCGAGAAAATCTTCCTATTAGTTGTGTAATCAATCGATCAATAACATCCTTCATGATGCGATAAATTTCCTGTTCAGCAGTCAATCCAGCATCAGCTGCATTTTCACCTGGCATTCGTTTACGACGTATTTTTCTTCTTTCAATGGTCAATCCCTATGTTTCACATTGATTCTTCCCTACTTTAAGTGCTTCTTGACAGGATTTTTCATGTGATTCTATCAATTTCTCTTTGAAAGAATCAAGATCAGCAGCTGCTTCTCTAAAATTCATTTTTGGGTCCTGAAGACGTTTCTGCACTCGATTGAAAGATGATAAAAGATTTCTCCAAAAATGCAAAAATACAAGAAAATCAAATGTAAGCATGCGTTGCAGAATATTATGAGCACCATATTT
>NW_013665790.1:769656-778994 GCF_000517525.1 Limulus polyphemus | reverse complement strand
CACGCTGACTGTCACTATTTTCATGGGCATTTAACTTTTAAATTTTTTTCCACTTAGACAATCCACTCTGTGTTTTGAAAGCAGACCGACTCTTGGATGTCATACATGTAGATGAAAAAAGAAAAAAGAAGACAACAAAAGCAGTATGATGCTTTATTTAGAAGTGAATACATCAACCAGGAACGATTGTACTCTTGTCCATTCAGAAGGTGTCGTTTGAACCAGAATGCAGTCATAGAACGCCCATTTTTGGCATCAAATGGACCTTCTTTATGTTGAAATTCATGTGCTCCAACTTTAACAATCTCTGTGCGATGTGCGTGTGTTACAACTGCTGAGCCTGGTAGTGAGATATTGCTCAAGCTCCAAAAAACTAGTAAGCCTAAGTCAGGTTTGGCCATCAGCTCAGTAGAGCACAGCACATAATTTGTGTGATGGTCAGCCCGGATCTTTCAGGACTTGGTGGAGCTTCGTATGTGCATATAAGGAAGCAAGATAAGGTAATGGAGTTCTTGGTTGATACAGGACTCAATGACCCTGGTATATACCACGATGTTTCAGCTACTACTCTATCCAGTGAACATTCACTTTGTTCTGGGGAACAGAGACACATTAGATGTGAATGGAGAGGCACATATCCAACTATGTCTAGGCCACATGAACTATAGAAGGTCATCATTGCAGACATTCAGTCTGGCATTGGCAGCCTTGGAATGGGTGTACTGTAGAAATTCTGTTAAATTCGTCTGTGCAACAAATAAACTGAGAGTTGGTAGGAAATCAATCCAGTACTTATGTATATATTTATACATTGCAGAGGGAAAAATAACCTCCATGTATGCAAGTGGTGTGCAGTGATTTACTACGTATGAGAATCAGTGCATTATCACCACGTAACACAGCTGTCAAGCCAACACAAGATACATCACTGTCTTCTGTCCAGAAAGCATGCAGCAGCAGCATGGATAGTGATCTGTTTAGCGTGAATGAAGTTCCAGTGTTACTCTGTAATTATGGACTGTCAGCAACCTGATGGTGGAATGTTCATCAGAGCAGCAGCTGAAATGAAGGTGGCTGATACTAGCTGTAATGCTTGTGCTGCTTCTCTTGCACTGTGTCCAAAAACAAATACTCAGTTACCACCACATCTGATGATGCTAGCTGGGGATTGCAGTAGCAATCTAGAATGAACATAGCAATAAAGTCTCAGTGACCTGTTGGATAAGTATGTTGATGTGCTTGTTGGACCAGATGGCTGACTAGGGAGAATTACAACCTTACTACATAGAAACATGTGATGAGTTATTTAAATTCAGATGTCATGTTGTATTATCTGTAGCTACAGAGTGCTAAGGTAACACAGATGTTAAAGAATTGGATCATACAGCCTTCTGAGAGTGCATAGTTGTACCCACTGGTAATTGTCAGGAAGAGGAATAGCAATAACAAGTTCTGTATTCATCTATGCTTGGTGAATGCCATGATATACGTTGATGGATTTCTGTTACCACAAGTAGAAAAATGTCTGGATGTGTTGTAAGGTATTCAATGGTTCAGTCCTCTAGACATGGCCTTTGAATACTAGCAAATCAAACTGGATAACGAGAGCAGAGTCAAAACTGCCTTTGACACATGGGATAGTTTAAGTTCTAAGTCATGCCACTATTCAGTGGGGAAACAGTAAGTTAAGGGGCTTACAATGCTAAAATTTGGGGTTTGATTCCCTGCAGTGGGCATATCAGATAGCTCAATGCGGCTTTGCTCTAAAGCAAACAAACTAAGCCATGCCCTTTTGTCTTTGTTATGCTCCCATCACTTTTAAGAGGATAAAAAAGTTTTTACATAAAGGACTGCAATGAGAGAAATTCCTTGTATATGTGAATGATGTCTTGGTATTTGGCTACATCTTTAAGTCTGCTTTATATACACTAGTTATTATTGATCATTTCACTAAGTGGGCCAAGGCATGCCCACTTGACATCACTTTAGTACTCTTCATTGCTGATTTTTAGCATCCCTAAAGAAATTAACGTAAATGAAGGAACCAATTTTAACAACCAATTACTCTCTGAGTTGTGCACTGTGACTGACTGCCAAACCAACAGTTACATCAGTCAGTGACTTGCATAATCACTGACTGTAAGAAAGCTGTTCATTGTTTGATATGTATTTGGTTATCACAGGAAGGACAGTTGATTGGTTGATAAACAACAGCTGAAAGGCTTTGTCACCCTTACTTTCTGAGCTATTGAATGATGTCGTCTGGCATAATGTATTAAATGCATTTTACAACCACCACTTAATTATCACAACTAGGAAAGTCATTTAGTTGAAAGATCAATGAAGGAAAGGAGTTTGTATTGTTTGCTTCTTCAAAACTTGGACAATTGTTGAGCAAGAAACTGATGACTGAAAAGGCTGTGTGACCCTTACTTTCTGAGCAACTGAGTGATTTTCTGTTGTGAAATAGGAATCCAATGTTTCATGAAAATAATGTGCCCTTATCAGAGTAACAGTTGCTCTCACAAATAGAACATACGGTTTTCGAGAGAAAAGACTCTACTGTACATTTAACTGTGTATGACTCCTCCAAGTGTAGTGAGAGAATTGTACTCTCCACAGATGCAGAAAGTTGTTTGAGTGGCTGTGAAATATGGTTTTCTTATTGAGGTTATCTATATTTACTTTACTATGAAGCCAATTAACAGAAGTGGATTAATTAGTATAAAACAGTACAGTGTTCTGACACTGCAATTATCAGCATTCTGAGCATTTACTGTGAACTATTATATTTACCCATATTTTTTTGACGGTATATTGGTGTACAAGGTAGTGACTGAACGTGTATTAATTTTTGAGACTGGAATATGGACTCAATAGTCTAGTATTGCTAAATTCCACTAGAAATTATTTATTATTTAAAGCCTGTAAAACAATGTTGAGTTTTACCACTTACACATAATGGCACATTATCAGATTGTGACTACCAATGGGTAGTTTACGAAAGTAGTCCATATAGGTTATTATGGTAATGGTTCACATGCCTGAGGTGGTCTGTCAAAAGCTTTTAGTTTATGTGGCAATGTGTGGATGTTGGAAACTTACATATATATTTACGATTATATATATTTACAAATATATACAAACATTTACACAAACTCATTCATATGTGTTGTTTCCAACAAAAAACGAGTCAGTCACTGAGAACACAACCAGAGTGCAACATTTGAATGAGAATACGAGCATTTGATCAGAATGTTAAGACTTTGAGTTGTGAAGTTAATTGTGGCTACTGGCCTGCCAGGCATTAATTGAAGAAAGAGTGAACATGTTGATTTCATTAATGTTGGTGTGAGAATGTTTCAGTTTTTACAATGAAATATTCAAGGTTTAAAGGATCAGCACCATGGCAGTGACAACCTTGAAGAACACAGCTGAGGTTCAGGTGAAGCTCAAAAACCTGAGAATTCCTGTATGAACCAAACTCTCCACAGTTACTAGAGATCATGCTCTACAGATAACTAGAGTGAAAGCATATGTAAGCTGTAAAAACAGAGCTTGGTCACAGTCTTTGTATTTTTGCACTTTTGTCCTGAAGGAACTTTTAAGCTGAAGTATTTTATGACTTTAACCCATACTCTAGCCTGAGTATTTCTGACTAATTGGAAATGGTTTGGCCTTACATTTTCAATCCTGACTTTTCCTTTTTAAGCTAAAATTCTTAACCCCTCTAGCTATCTTTGTTTTTTCAATCTGTCAGTTGGAGTTATTGAGAAGTTGTTAGTTAATTCAATTCCATACTGCTACTGAGTCTTGGAAGGAGCTAATGATGAGACTGACTTTATGGAGTTTTGGTGTTCCTTTCTATGCCTATATGGGCTTTATTTTTATTAAAATGGAGCCCATGGATAAAGATAAATTGCTTGACAATGCTTCCAGTGTGCAAACTCTGGAAATCACTTATGTAGGGTTAGTCCTTCATACTATAGTCGAAAATCACCACCTCCTGTGTCACTATTTGTGGTCCTGATCACAGAACCTGGAATTGTGGGTTCAGGCAAGTTCATGACATCCAGTATGCTAGTTGTCCAGCCAGTTCATCTCATGCTTGATCCAGCTCAAACTGAAATGAAGGAGTGGACCAAATTCAAGTCATCATGGTCCAAGTCAATGACTTTCAAATATAGACCTAAGAACAAAATGATGACAGCACAAGGAGAAAGGCTACAAAAGCCCTGTCAGAGAGTGTTTCATGCAAAAAGAATCACCAAGAAATGTGTGGCCACCTCTAGCAGGACCATTATCTTGCTTGTCCCAGTGAGACTTTTCAAGAACTTTGCCATGGGAAGAAATAATTAAAGTTATAAGGTTGTTATGCAGATCCAGCTCCTTTCACTATCTCCTTAGAGGCAATGACTCAAGTGACAGTTACATTCACAATGTCATCATGTGTAGCAGTCTCTCCCAATGCCTCCATAGGTAAGGACAGAGAAGATGACACTCTCCATAAAACCCCAACCAAGGTGAAAGAGCAGCTCTTACTCCAAGAGACAATGATCTTAAACTGCTACTACCAAGAACAAGCAGCCAGCTGGACAAAAGCTTGGTAATTGTATAACCGTGAGTAAGACCATCTACTGACGTGCAGAGAGCTTTCAGTGCACGTGGAGGAGAAAGTGAGTTGTCCTGAGAAGATTTGGAGTGTACTTAGGAGGCTCTTGCAAAATCCAGAGAGATCATTCCCCACACCAGCTCAGTTCATAAGAAAACCATAGTAACGTTAAAAAATTTGCCTCTGGAGATTCTTCAGGTGAGTATCTTACAGCTTCCCTTCTAAATTCTAGATACAATTTTGTCAATCTTTCTTAACATAATTGTATAGTTAGGTTTTTATTTGTGTTGTATTTATACAGTGTCATTATGTATGTATTTGTATATATATCTTTCATCAAGTTTAAGGTTATTGTTTGTGTGGTATACATATACAGGTATCTATTGCAGTCAGGCTAAATTAGAGTCAGATTTAGATTTATAATTTTTTTTAAACATTATATAGAATATTCTTAGTATTTATGTCAAGTTCACGTGTCTAAAGATTTTGTTTTGTGTTAAAGTGGTTTTCTCTTTTCCTTTGTTTCTATTTAAGATATGCATAGTGTGTTAGAATACCCACTGTTAAAGTGAGTAAGTGATCTATATTTTGAAAGGCTTTTGTTCATATGAATTTCTTTATTGAACGGTTTTATATGCAGGGTGATTTTTCGATGTTAGAGGGTAGTACCATGTTTTCATTGTTAAGGGGTTTGTTTTTGCATTTCATGTATTTTCTTTGTTAAAGGTTCTACATTTCGTGTAATCTTCTGTGTTAAAATATCTTCATGTAATGTTTTATTCTTGTATTTTTAGATTATGAGCACAGTGTGTTAGATCTCTCCCGCCTAAAGAGGGCAGGTAAACTTTGTCAACTATTTGGATTTTAATACTTTACTTTTGTGAAGTTGTTTTTTATTTTAATAAATGTTAATGTTGATGGGCGAGTAGTTTTAATTTATTTAGTGACACGCACTTAAAGTTTAATTTTTTTGTAGTTTTAGAATTACAGATGGCTGAATTGGCCTGGAAGAAAATGGGAGAAGGTAATACGTGGTACATGACTGTCCCAAGTGTCCGCTTCCCATAGGCAATGTGTAGTACAGGACTGTCCCAAGTGTCCGCTTCCCATATAGTTGATATGTAATATTTTTCGAAATGTTACTATTTTCTTCCAGTGCAGTTTGGACGCAAAGAGCTATTCAAGTAAATAACTCAACTTTCTTTTCTCTGGTGCACATGGATAGCAGTGGACGATGTTCAAGTGTGTAAGGTGCAGGCATATGCAAACCTAGCTTTGTTTATGTTATGGTGTTTTGTATTTAAAGCTAGGTTTGCCTCTGTAAGAGTATCTTTTGCAAATTTTTGTTTAATTTTCAGTTTAGTTAAATTTTTCGTAACCTTTGTAATTTAGCTTTTGTTTGGGCTCGGTCTTGGTCTTGAGCTTTTGTTGCACTGTGAATTACTTTGTTAGATAATGGTTTAAATTTGCTTGGTTCAAGCTTAACTTGAATTTTAGTTTAGTTTATTTACTGGTTTAAGTTAACTGTGGAACCCTCATGTTTACAGTGTTAGTATAGTTTAGGGGGATGGGAGATTACACTGAATTGGTAAGAGAAATCTATTAAAGGTTTCTCCACACCTCTCCTATCAGTTCAATACACCCGTCCCAAACATTTGCCTTTGCTTTGTCTTGTGTGGTGTGTTTGTAACTTTGTTTCTTGTTTGTAATAAAGATTATTGCTGTAACTATTTGTGTTTTGCTTCTTTCTTCACGACGAATTCGGTTAGAGTTCAGAGAGAAACCTAAACACGTTTCTTGATATTCTCCAAACCTCCGGTTAACGGGCTCTAACTAACTACCCTGAGGGAAATCTCTGCGCCAGAAAATATCACAACAACATCTTAAAGAACTAAATTATTTGGTTTGAACTTATAGCATTTTTAGTAGTATCAGAACGATAAGCTGATGATTTACTCATCTTTCTGCAGGAATTTATTAACTGTTTTGTTTATAACCTATGCATCTTTTTATTTTTTTGCTATGCTGTACATCAGTGCATCTTACCCACTCATAGGACGGTAACTCATCAGGATTGCAGTAGCTGTATGATAGTAGCAGTGGGTGTGATTGTTGTAGGTATCTTAATTTTGGGCAATTACCCCATTAAAATTGTAGTATATAACATGTAGTCCCAAGAACGAGACTAGGATAGTGTTCGTTTATATATCCTGATCATTGCAATACGATTACATCACACGTAGTCCTGAAAGTAGGGCTGTGATCGCCCGTTCATAATACCCCTCTGGCTAATGGTTATAACATAACAGTATTTTAATTGCTAATTGCCAGATAGTTTTTGCTTGTTCAAAGGAAACCCCTGACCTGGTTGACATACGCTTCAAATTATGTCCCGATTAAATTTTGCCTACTTTTATTATTATTATTACAATTAAAGTTTATGTAGAAAAATCTGTAGTCCCAAATAAGAAATAGTCTGTTTGAATATCCTGTAAACATAATAGTCTGTTTGAATATCCTGTAAACATAATAGTCTGTTTGAATATCCTGTAAACATATTGTGGTCTTAAACTGAGAAGATGAAAATTTGCGATTTGTTGCAAAAATATAAGAAAATATATCAAGTACTTAAAAATATTCAGGTCATAGCATATATACAGAATGTTTTCACGCATTGTCTAGTGTTAATAGTGTTGACTTTAATGCAAATAATAAATTAAAGTGAAATCCGAGCCATCATTAACCGTCTGTATCTACAATACCGAGAGTATGTGCATGTATGTGTTCAAGGCGTATTATAGTTACATCTAAATCATGTGTGTTCGATGTTACATCTAAATCATATGTCTTCGATGTTGCCTCTAAAATCATGTGTGTGTTCGAACCCTTAAAACAGAAATGACGCTGTTTAGCTAATACATGTATGCGTTCAAGGAGTATTATTGTTACATCTAAATCATGTGTGTTCGATGTTACATCTAAATCACGTGTGTTCAATGTTACACCTCTAAATCATGTGTGTTCGAACCCTTAAAACACAAACGACACTGTTTAACTAATACATGTATGCGTTCAAGTCGTATTATTGTTACATCTAAATCATGTGTGTTCGATGTTACATCTATATCCTGTGTATTCGATACTGCACACAAATCATGTGTGTTCGAACCCTTGAAACAGAAGTGACGCTGTTTAGCTAATACATTCTATTTTTTTAATTAAGGCTATATGTTAATATTTTTATCTTATACAGTTTTTCTTCAATATATTTTGTTAAAGTTAGGCATATTTATGCTTTTCAAAGCAATACCTTGTATTACCATAGAAATTATTTTTATATGATGGCTTATATTTGTACGTACGGGTGCGCCACTAATTGCCTGTCTTTTGTCTTCTTTTGACAATTCTATGAATGCTACAAGGCTAGTTCAACGAGGCAGAGTGGCTTAATTTACCGTTATGATCGATCACTTTCTAGGCATTACTTCAAAATACATACACTATTTTTTTGCCATTAGTATCCGATTACACCAAATCAGGCTAGCTGATGTGGGTTAATGTAGAAACTACAAACAAGCCGCAGGTTTAAGTTAATATCCTTCAGCTTATGGAAAGAAAAATGCTCACAGTTAGAGTAACGGGACAACTTTGCGACCTCGACCAGCTAATGGCTCGCACGCTTCACGGCAGTACGTTATCTACAGTTCAAGGATATCAGCAAACAAGCGAGATAAAGAGGTCGCTTTTAGTCTCAGGATTATCGGCCGAACATACTTATTGTTTTATATCAATTTAACTTTCGACAGTTGTTCATTGCTACTACGCTATCTTGCACAACTGCATAAGAAACTTTTGGGGTTAGCCCGCTGAAACTGGGTTTAAAAAACAGCCTCTATTGAGCAGGATAAGACACAAGAAGACCAGACTTTCACCCGCTTTCTCCCACACACGTTACAGAATACGATTAACCCGAAAATCCGGGTTATTGTGTAACAAGTGAATGTCCCTGACCGCTATATCTGAATATAGAGATATTGAATGTCATTTCAAAGCGATAATAAATATATCATCTTAAAAAAGTTTTTATTTCAGATGGACATTAACACACAGAAATTTGGCAAGGATGCTTTTTATACATTTTATTGCACAAGTTATAAAATTTATCAACTCAGTTTACGTACGGAATGTCAAATGAAACTTTTTTTATCACTCAAATGATTTTGCACTTCATTTATATTAGTAGTTTAATTTAATGTTTTGCAACTTTCACAATTAGTTCAGATGCTGAGTGATTGAACTGAAGTAAGATGGCACAGAGCACTGATTGGTCGCTTACACCCTTGTCCATATGTAATCATAGAAAATAACTGTAGTTATTGTGAAATATACTTAACATGGTATACTTTCACGATTCGAAGCACAGGTTCCAACAATAATAAACACCACTAAACGTTTATCACAGTAGCTCTAGCCTTACAAGTGCAGTTAGCTAGTATTCCAGAATCTTCACATTATATTTTATTGTCTGTTTTTGAAAATAGAATTTGCAAGACTGTTATGGTGTGACGTAAATAGAGAAGTTTGTTGAAATATATGTGTTTGAGAAAAAAAACAACTTGCTAGGCTATTGGCTAGCCAATATAATTAAATTATATAGGCGAATTTAAATGGTTACAAGTAAGGAGGCGTGGAAGAAATAAACGATTTGGAGAATTCTTGCATTCAG
>NW_013665790.1:759252-768816 GCF_000517525.1 Limulus polyphemus | reverse complement strand
TATTGGCTAGCCAATATAATTAAATTATATAGGCGAATTTAAATGGTTACAAGTAAGGAGGCGTGGAAGAAATAAACGATTTGGAGAATTCTTGCATTCAGAAAAGGATCTTAAATAAAAATATAATTATTTTTTAATAAAACACAGATCTAAATTACAAGCACAAAGCTATGCAACAAAATATTTGTGCTGTTCTCACCGTAAGGATCGAGCCCCTATTTTAAACGTTATAAACTCTCAAGCTTTACAGATAAACTACAGCGATGTGGGGGGGGGGGGGAGATTATATGCACTAAATAACTTTACTTTCACCTATAAGCTCTTATCATTTGGATACATTGCTTACATACACCTGCCTCGGTTTGTTCCTCGGATTATAAGGTGCTCCTACTAAAGGTGGAAGTGCCAAATAAAGTTACTGATCTTTTTTTTCTCTCCTAGAAAGAGTTTGAACTACTGATATTACTATGTAGCAAACAAATGCAGGTGATGGAAAAGTATTTTTTTTTTATTATCAGCCCCCTGTGGCACAGTGGTAAGTCTGTAGGCTAATAAAGCTAAAAATCGGGTTTCGATACCCGTAGTAAGCAGAGCACAGACAGTTCATTATGTAGCTTGTACTTAAGAACAGACAAACAAATCTTTTTTTAGTCGAAAATGATGAAGAAGTATGCCACCAAGTTAGAAGAATTTTAATAAACAAACGAACATGAAAAATGTTTTCGGGTAGCTTAGGAAGAAACATATGTAGAGACAATACTGTTCACCCAGTATTGCTAAGCGTATAGTCTTTTTTAATTTTCTAAATTGTGTCTTTTAACCAATAAATTCAATCAATGAATTTCAACCACATTTCAGCTGCTAATTTATGCAAATTCGTGCAAATAAAATGAAAGTATTTTAGATAGAAAAACAAAAACTTTTAATTTTTTATATTTCCATACTGTCATCTTTATCAAATTTCCTTAAGCACTCGTTATTTTTCAGAACAAATTCTTAAATACAAACAGTATGAACAGGTGTTTCCGCCCGGGTGAAGAGTTCAGCCCACGAATGTATACAGACCTATATATACAAAACAGACCTACCCATCAACTGAATCAGATTACATGCACGAGCACTGGGAGAAAAGGTGAAACATTAACACGCCTTTACCCTCTACAGTTGTGTCGTAATCCTGCCACCAGCGCCAGTTTGGTCTTTCACCATCAATGTCAAGTATCTTATGAAAAGCTGCAGCATTTTGTTGTTTTTTTTAAGTTCTGTGAGAAGAAAAAAATTTGACGGAGGTATTTGTATTGTATGTGCACAACACTGCTTACAACAGGTGAGCGAGATTTATATATGTTTACTACTGGAAAACGTCAGATCTAGTTCAAGAACATAGTTACAACTATTAGGTAAATTAAAACTAAAATAAATAACCCAAGTTTAAAAATAATGTTGAGATAAAGAATAAGCTGAGATAATGAAGTGTTGAAAATCTACAGATGAATATATACATATATATATATACTTTTAAATACTTATGTCAATTATCAACTAAAAGCATCTACCAAAAACTAAGCATGTATCCATTATTTAGTGTATGTATTATAAGTCAAAACGATCATTATTGCCATCTTTCGGATTTAAGTAGAATCAATAGATGTGGTCGCAGAAAAACGTACAACACGTTAAATATCTTATACATTAACGTAGACTTACTGCACACATATACATGTATAAACAACGTTAAAGATCTTATACATTAACGTAGACTTACTGCACACATATACATTTATAAACAACGTTAAAGATCTTATACATTAACGTAGACTTATTGCACACATATACATGTATAAACAATGTTGGTCATACATTGTTTCGGGCGAATGCTTTTTTGCAGATAAATGTAACAAACGTATAAAACATCTGAGCAGTTTCAAGTTTATTGTCGACACTAAATCTAACGGACGACACATCCACACTCTTGTGTGGATTTCACATTTGCATGCGCATCTATTACTAGGGTACATTTTATCCTTTCCACACTGCGATTTATACCTTAGTTTTTGTTTATATTTTATGTTCGACGCTTTCTTTGTTGTTGTTGTCTGAAAAGTTGTTTTAAAACATAATCGAATGAGTTGCTTTTACGTTTTCTCTCTCTCTCTTTAGATGTCAAAATGTTGTCTTTGCACATATATCTATATACAATATACATATAAGTAATTTCCCCGAAAGGGGGCCGAAGATCGCCTGGAAGGGCCACCTGTGTTAACCCCTCGCACTCTTATACAGTAGCGTGTTGTCTGTCAGTCACTCACTAGACACTGAAATGACGGCACATAAGGGACGCTTAACGTTGCAATTTGTACTGTCGTGATATCAGTAAAACGTGTGCATGACATGAATCACGGGAATAATTATGCACTCTGTAGGCTACAACACAGCCTGAAATATTAACTTCAAAAGCAACAAATAAAAAAAAAAGTTACACACACCTGCATTGCGCATTTTAGGTGTAACTGCAGTTTCCTTTGTTTTTAATGGTTTAATAACCAGAGTTTGATTCCCATTTTAAGCATACAGTCCACTATAACGTTCCTATTTGTGCATGACGTATTGATTTTAAGAAGGCTTGTATTTAGTAATTAAAAAAGCTGGCTATTGTCAGTTTAAATCTTTTATTCATGAGATATGTAATTTAAAACATGCAAAATAGTTTTAAACTTGGAATCGGCTATATAGGTTTCAAACGCATTCTCTTATATTTATATTCATAAAACTTAAATCATAAATTATGTTGTAGAAAATGTTATAATCTTAGAAAATATATGTTTTGACGTAACATCACTGTTTAGTAATTTATACGAAATGCTTGTTTATAAAAGTCTCTTTTCAGATTTATTTAGACAAATAACGAAAGTAAATGGAAACAGATACTTAGTTGAAGTTAAGTCTTTGCTTTAGATTTTGATTAGATTAGAATATAGCGCAGATAGCCCATTGTGAAGCTTTGCGCTGAAGCAGAAGGAACAAATGTTTTTAGGTTGAAAATTAGTAAGAAAGTTTTCTTTGCATTTTTCGCTGTTACGCTCATAGCATGTTACTTTTCCTAGGCTTGTGACTTAAAAACTTTGAAAGTTATGTCGTTTTAATACTTACACGTCTACTTTATCAGTTAATTTGATTTGTTTCATATTTTATTTAAAATATTAATTTTAGATCGCATATGAGCTGGCTGAAAATGAAATTCGTTTAAGACGGAGGATATTGGAGCACGACCTGCTGCCATTATTATGAGCTGATTAGACTAAGCCAATTTTAACCCATCTAAGGAAGAGCACAAACAGAGCTTCGAGCATTTTTTTTATTTGCCCTGGTGCGAAAAGATTGTACTTAGCACGAGTTCTGGTACTGCGTAAAATGGGTTGTTTTGTTATTGGCTCGAGGAGTATAAGACATATAAAACAACAACCTGTTTTTAAAGTGATAAAAAATGTGAAAAGGATCACGAGAATTCTGAAGAATATATCAGATATGCTCACCATTTCCCTTCTTAGGTTTAATTGAAAACACTAGTGTTTTCAATTAACCTTGTGGTGCTCGCGAAGAATCTGTGAAGCGAAATGTGGAGTAAATTTAATATTTTCTTCCAAAGTCTGAAAATGATTTTCATACTGCTTATTGTTCTGTCTACACTTCAGTTAACACTATAGATCAATTAAACAATGAGCAACTGTGCTTCTTATTTCAAACTATATTCTACGATGAACATAACAGAAGTGTTATAACTGTAAAAGTTAGGTAGCTTTAAAAACCTGTTTCGTTACGAAAGAGTACCAAAGTGAATATATAATAAATCTACACTAATGTTTTTTAAAGCTTTTTGGATGGGGAAACAAATGATATTTCTTCTAAGAATCAAAACATGAAAAACTTAGTGTGATGTTTATTACTACTTAAATGATAAACTTTACACTAAGTTTTATTACTTCTCAAATGCTGAACTTCGTGTACAAAAAGTTTAATTTACTGACGACAACATTTAGATCCTTTTATTTAGTTTAAAAAAATAACAACAACAAAACAACGCGTTTTGTGTAAAATTCAGACATATCTATATATATTATTTTAGTAATGCGTAAGACACTAGATGTATATGCAACTGACAGGTAGTGTGCCAAATTGTAAGACAACATCAGTTATAAGTACGAATTTGATGTAACTGATGTTCGTAACTGCGACATATTGTATCTCTTTCATTTTGCAAAACAATTAAAATTACCTCTACATTTTTTTTTCACACAAGCAAGAACATTGTTATGTTTGGAAGGGTAAACAGGATTTTGTTTTATAAGTAATTCATTCTTATGTGCTGCAAAGAATTTATTAAAAGTCATATAGCAACTGCTATATTACACCAAACTACTTCGTCAGCCTTTTCACACACACACACATAAATAATTTGTTAATTGAGTACTCTCAGCTTTGTATTGGATTTATCAATTCTTCATTTCTTTTTCTTAACAATGTGTGTACCAACATGTTTCAGTATATTATGCCACCCAGTGACACAGCGGTATGTCTGCGGACTTACAACGCTAGAAACCGGGTTTCGATACCCGTGGTGGGCAGAGCACAGATAGCCCTTGTGTAGCTTTGTGCATAATTAAAAACAAACAAACAAACTTAACAATGTGTGGATATGAATATTAAAAAAAGAAAGAATAACAAAAGTGTATATTTTTTTACATAAAAAGTGATATCATTTAGTGAAAATAATGTTTGTTGTTAAACACATGGCTGCACAATATTCTATCAAACTTTTTCCAGTTGCTTGCATATTTAATTTAATGAAACTTAAACATAAGCTATTGTTGCTTCACTTTTAGCACAAAGCTAAACAATGTGCTATCAGTGCTCTGGTCACCGCGGGGAATCGAACCCCAGATTTTAGCATTGTAAGCCCGTAACCTTACCACTGATCCTCCGGGGGATTTGAATATAGTGTTTTTTATTCGTTTATTGTTCAGTACAAAGCTTTATAATGGGCTGTCTGTTTTCTACCCACCACAGATATCGAAATCCAACTTTTTAGCGTTATAAGCCCTCAGGCTTACTAATGAGCCACCTGTGGACTTGAATATAAGTATTGTCCTAATAAACAATATTAGCATTTAGACAAAACTTAAAATAATCTTAATAGTTCAGTCAGATAGAATAGTTTCCTTCATAATATGAAATAAAAAGTCTGCGAATACGATATGAGAACTCAAATAAATATTACATTATGTCTGCTTTCTGGAAGAAAATAGGCCTGACCTTTGTCTTAAGTTTCAATGTGTAGACAAGCAAGTAATTTGAAAAATATGAGATGTCTCCTCATTGTGATTTTCCTTGACTTCCTTTTATTTGTTCACTTCAATCAAATGTGCACAATGCTAAACTGCAAAGCTGTTCCTAATTTTTTTAATTGTGAACCAGAGGGAGACAATTAGTCGGCAGCACCCGCTTCTTAATCAAATAGTGGGATTGGCTGTCACTCTTATAACGCGCACACAGCTGATAATGCGAAGCGTGTTTGGTTGTACCATGTCTCTATCCATAGACTTTTGTATCCTCAATGCGCTGTGCCAACCACTTAAACACGTTTTTGAAGTATAGAACCAATGAAGTCCTGATTTATACCTTATAGTTCGAAATGTATCATAAATATTCGTGATTTTTTTTCAGAAATATGGAAACATCAAGCGTAGAAATTAATATGGACTATATGTGGTTTTATACAAGAACGCAGGATACAGATAACTTAATTTACACCGTACAGTTTCTTTAAGTTATAGTTTTATATCCAACAACATTTATTGTATTTTATAGAGATCGACAACTTTTATTTTTCAACTTGAAGTTGAGAAAATCTAGATTTAATGAAGTAGAAACTTTAGCTGTCCGGATATAAGATGGTATATTCAAATACAATACGTAGAGGCTTTTGTCTAGGTTGTAAACAATATTATTCGCTGTCCTAGAAGCCTATTAAATTCAAGCTCCTTTTCATAGTAACTTTTCTGTTAATTCACACATTTCAGATACACTGGATTAGTATTACAAATGTAAAAACAATTGCATGGGAAGAAGCGACGTTTGTAATCTACATAGAAAATTGAATGGCAGTTTAGAATCTGGTAATGTTCCTAACGCTCATAGGATGGGTCGTTCTAGTGTCCAAATATAGGGCGCACGTATCCCAGACCAGAGAATAGGTAACATTATAACCTAGTTACGAAAAACTAATTGCGCTCCGTTGTGTGAAAGGGGAGTGTTATTGGAAGTGTAAGGCCAAATGAAATTTTTAAGTATTGTCACGTGAGGTTTAAATACGTGCTTTCCTTGATAGGACGATACATCTAGTTTGAAAAATGTTTCGACAGCTAGAGTTCTCTGTATGTTAGTGCCCGCCCCCTGCCGGACTTTAAAAACACCGGCGCATCACGAAATACGCAGTACCAAAGAGGAATTTTCTATATTGTTTTGAATACTTCCTGCAGTTAGTTAGCGTGACTTGATTCTCCCGAGAAGCCACTGCTACTTACTAGGTGAGATATTGCCCAGTTATTAGATTAGCCTTAGAGCCGATTTTTCAAGATTTGCCCTACTTGGCAGTATGACTTCAGGAACCATTAAGAATGATGTAATGCTAACTCGGAAAATATAGTGATATAGACGTTGGAATATTTTAAATTGTGGTAATTTATGGCTTTTAAAATATTGTTATTTTAAACGAAGATGCAAACACAATCCTTATAGAGTAAAATGTTTTGTTACAATTAAACTCCCAGTGAGGTTTCTCTCACAATCCTACACAGTAATGAAGTTTAGACTGTTTATAGTTTAGTATATGGATTTAGATTAACTTAAACATACTTCACGAGGTATTGTTGGGATCACACCAAAAAATATCATTAACAACGAGAGTACTCAACTGATAAAAAATGAATTATAATCTAATATTATATGTAAGGCCCCAAGAGCTGTATATTTAATTATATATATTCGTTACTGGATTGATTTTTAGTTCTGATCTCTGTAGATAGCTTGTTTCGATCAAAAGTTAATATTAATCATATATTATTATTAGGAAAATATTAAATGAAAATTTTGTAACTGTATTCTCGTTTACCTGTATGGAAACACACACACACACACACAAAATAAAAACGTGTACCTTGTCATACGACTTATTAGAAACATATAAAAATATATATTTGACCTTTTTTTATGCCTTCAAAATATTTTTTCCTATTTTCTCCACCAGAATGAAGCCTCGGACATCACCATTTATCGAATCTTTACCGCTGGTAATGTTAATAGCTCCTGCGTTGTTTTTTGTCCAGGCCTGTCCATTCACAGGTCCTTCTCACACTATGTGTATCTACAAGCCAATGGCGTGTCCGGGAAAGAAACTTCTTCGTAAGTGTATTAACCGCAATCTCAACATTGTATTATTACAGTTTTTAGAGGGAAACATATGTATAGGATCTAAGTTCATGTTCTTAGATTTATATTTTCCTTTTTATTCTAAATCGCAATTTTAATATTGTCTTATTGTAATCTTTAGAGGGAAGACATGTATAGAAAATCTGAGCTCATGTTCTCAGATTTATATTTTCCCTTTTACTCAACCACAATCTTAATATTGTTTTATTAAAATCTTTAGAGGGAAAACATGCGTAAAAAATCTGAGTTCATGTTCTACTTGACTTTTTATTTTATTTTTTCGTTATGATTGTTTAACTGGCCTCCATTTTAAGGTTTTATCAGTGATGAAATTCTCCTTAAAAAAGTGCAGGTACTCACCTTTGCCAGGTTCTGGTCTCGTAGTGTATGGAGTATCAAGTTCTCTGCGATTTAAAAGTATCTCTTCGTGCACTACTCAAATTCAACTTCCACGAAATACAAAAAAAAAAAAAAGAACGAAATTCAGTAGTGGCTTCCAAAAAACAACCGTTACTACCATTGGAATCTAATAGAGAGCCATCACTGAGTTTCGGTGAGTACCAGCAACATTTCACCCCTGAATGTAACCCTATAACATTGAGAACGCTGCCGTTTGCTAACTTTATGCTTATTATTGTGTGATTGAACTAAAGGGTTGGAACGTGACTTAGTTTTTATCGGTTTAAAGAGTTGGAACGTGACTTAGTTTTTATCGGTTTAAAGGGTTGGAACGTAAATTAGTTTTTATCGGTTTAAAGGGTTAGAACGTGACTTAGTTTTGTCAGTTTAAAGGGTTTGAACGTGAATTAGTTTTTATCAACTTAAAGGGTTGGAACGTGAATTAGTTTTTATCAACTTAAAGGGTTTGAACGTGAATTAGTTTTTATCAACTTAAAGGGTTGGATCGTGAATTAGTTTTTATCAACTTAAAGGGTTGGAACGTAACTTAGTTTTTATCAATTTAAGACAAATACTCTCATAAAAATGTGAACATAATTAAATAAGTAGTTTTTTCACGTGGATAATGAAAAGGTAGTTAGAAGACATTTTATATGTTAGAAAAATATTAGTCTAATTCTACTGAAAGTTGTTGTAGCCTAATAACCTGCTAAGAGTATGAACTTATAGGAACTTGATCTAATATATATATATATACGATTACTTTATATTGCAAACTTTTGGAACTTTTAGAAAAATGTTCGATTTGGGAATAAAAAATTAGAACAGCTGTTTTTTTTAATCGAACAAAAATCTGTTGTTTATATTTGTAATAGCTTACAGACATTGATGGCTGTAATTAACGATAAATCTCTGATAAAATGCTGTATCAGTTTAAAATATATTAAGCTTTTAATAAACGAAAGCGTTTTATTAAAATAGGATGTATTTTTTATAATGACCAAAAGAGAGCAACTACGAATTTCACCTCCTATATCAAGATTTTTTATATCGTATATTTTGAAACTGTGTTGTTCCATTAGAGTTTAAAGAGGAAGTGTAAATCGTATTAATGTACAGAACAAGCTCTTCTCAATTCGAAATTGTTCAATTTCATTTTTTGAGCACTAAATATTTTATGAGTTAGAGCAACAGGTCATGACATCACTCTCAAACTGAATTAGGTGCCTAGTTGTGTTTTTCTTCTTGTTTTTCTCTTTCGGGGATTCCCCTTGGATGATTGAAAGAGTCTGACGAGTAACAAGACACATTTTCTCAAAAGAATCCGCCCGGTTGTAAAAAGGTTAAAAACAATGAATATTTGATGAGTCAAAGCAATAGGTATTATTTTCTAATACAAATTAGAGAAGTGCAAAATATTATGATTTATTAAAATAAAGATGGTCTCATTAAAATAGTGATCTAAAAGTGTTGATTTAAATTGAATTATTGGTTGCATAGACAAATGGAAAAAAATGACTGATATATAAACGTTTCAGATTTAGAAAACACATTATAGCGACTAATATTAAAATTAATAAATACCAGTGAATATAAAATTATTCCTCGCTTATCCTGTTAAAGAAAATAATTAAGTAATTTTACATTTTAAGCAGGAATATAAACTTAAATAACAGTTAT
>NW_013665790.1:749068-758380 GCF_000517525.1 Limulus polyphemus | reverse complement strand
AACCCCCGGAAGATTAGTGTAAAAACTATTAGAAAGGCGGAAGCTTTTCATCTAATATAATTATACGTCAACCCCCGGAAGATTAGTGTAAAAACTATTAGAAAGTCAGAAGCTTTTCATCTAATATAATTATACGTCAACCCCCGGAAGATCAGTATAAAAACTATTAGAAAGTCAGAAGCTTTTCATCTAATATAATTATACGTCAACCCCCGGAAGATTAATGTAAAAACTATTATGAAGTCAGATACTTTTGAAACTGAACAGGATTATACCTCATTGGCTGTTGGGAGTAGCCATCACAGATTTATCTAATGACTTCTACATTACAGTAGATTTATATCCAGAGTAAGATATTTGAGGCTAGAAATTTATTTGTTAAACGCCTTTATAATCGAAAGCTCATACAAGATAAAGATGTTAATCAACACTAACTTAACTTTTTTTAACTATTATAATACAACAAAATGTTCAATCCGAAATTTCTAAAGCTTTTTTGTTCTATGTGAATTCAAACCTTGGCTCATATTTAGCTTCCTGAATGAAACTTTTAACATATTTACGTTATTTTTCTTCCCTTTTGAAGGAAGTGGAGGGGTAACTATGGAACAAAGACATATTATTGTTCATATGCACAATAAGTTTCGGGCTGTAGTCGCTAGAGGACAGGAACATGGTTTGCCAGCAGCTAGTGACATGCGTCAACTGGTAAGCGTAACAATTTGAAGTATAACATATATAATAATGTAAAATGACATTTTGAAGTTTTCTTTCCATTATTTTCCTCCTGAGATTCTACATCTGTAAAGGCTACATGTTGAATATCTGATATAGGAAATAAAGATGGAAAAATCGCATAGATAAATTACGTTTTTGTGACTTTTAGAAATTTGCTATTTAACGATAATTCCATGGTTCGTCCGCTAGTTATTGTAGTTTTACGATTTGATTGCTTTGTAGTAAATTAGTTTTTAAGACATTTATATCTCATTTGAGTATAGAACTATATATATATGAATGCAATGGAGTAAAAATATGTTTAACAGAGAGAGAGAGGGGCAACAGTGACGAGATGTGATACGCCTTGCAAAACATATACCTGTTAACATTCACCAAGCAGCGTGGTCACTCTGCACCATAGAAATTATATATACTCATTATACAACCCCAATGGCTCCATGCCTTTCTTTCTACTTCTGAAACGCAATTTTTTTTTAATATTAGAGATCCCCAAAGATACGTTGGCCCCCCTCAAATTACTAGGACCACTACACTGGAGCTACCAAAATTATCTTGACTATGGGCTTGTACTATTTAGAAAGGAATAGTAAAGGTTTGAATGCCCTTGATTTTGGAAGTATTTTTTCAGTAAAATTCAGGTAGCTTAACGTATTCGTTGAATTAGTAAAACAACAATAAACGTAAGGTCTTGAAAGTAACCTATAGTTACTAAACTTAATTGGTTGACAAATTTATATTTTGATGTATTTTATTTTGTTAAACTAAATTGTGTTACATTTTAGCATTCGAAGTTTCAAAGCTTTCTAATTCTAGAGCTGGGACGAAGAATTGGCTGAAATAGCCCAACGATGGGCAGACCAGTGTATGGATGGACATGATCAAAACAGAAACGTCGGTAGGTGATGTTTTACACCGCAAGACATTTGCGATGGTTATAGATATAGATATTCGAATTATAACTGGTTTTAAAGATAGCACAAAACAAAACTAAAAATAATTTCATTGTTCGTAATAATGATATTTCAGCCTACTTTTAATATTATAAACCACTGTATTAAACAAAGTTGTTAACCCTAACATTTTTGCCCATTTTATAAAACCTAAACTTGTTGTAAGAACTGGTATTTTCAATTATAAGTTGAACTGTTAATTCTTGCCTTATTTCATAGAGGTTTATAATTTCAGACTACTTCGATAAAACATATTTAAAATAAACAACAAAAATTAGTTATACTATTGGAAAATATCAGTTTTTTTATACGAGGCAGTAGATTGTGATTAAAATTATATTGATTATACGTTGGTAGTTAATACGTATTAAACAATCCCACTGTTTACTTTTTGAAAAGTATAAACAAAATTTTAATCAGCATATATGATAAAAAAATTATAAAGCGATTACAAGTAATGAATTTCTCAGGCTTCACTTATCTGTCGCAGGCTCAATATTGATTTTTTACTATACTTTTATGTTCTTTACCAATTTGCAGTTCTATTAAGATGCTTAATGAAAGGGTAGGAAACTTCAAAATTTAAATGCACAACCGATAAAACGTAACCATTTATTTGATATACACAATTAGCGTCTAAACTAACAGTTCATCGTGACAACTGATATTTTGTACAGTATCCATCCCCCTGGACGGAAGTTATGTAAATTCATGATTAATGAAAGGTTATCTTAGGACATGTAAAGTTGCTTTCCTTATATATGTAATTGTAAAAAACATAAAAAACGCCCATAAAAACTGCAAAACGCAAAATACAAAACTGAAAATTTATGTGTATCTCCCCAATGACCCATCAATATCCATCAATATGGGGCGAAATAGTGGTATAAAACGCAAAAACGCCCATAAAAACAGCAAAACGCAAAATGTAAAACTGAAAATGTGTGTATACTCCTGCATGGACCTGAACCTCCATACCAATTTTGGTTAAGATCCATCCATACTCTGCGAAATAGTTGCACAGACATACAACAGGTAACAGACAGTATTATTATATTCATATAGATATTGTTGTAACTTTGTTCTTTCATTGCAAAAATAATTTGAGGTTCAGGGCCATGTAATAATAACAAATTAGCTTATTTCTTCCTGAGTGTTAGCTACTATCAGTATCACTTGTACACAGTTTTAGTTTGAGGGCCTAAGTTTACAAATGACGTTCAAACGGAAATACCTCGCTAATTGTATTACGACTAACATAAGAATAAACTTACCGGAACAATTTCATGGCTAATCAATTGTGTAGCTAACACTGATCTAAATATTTGACTGGCATTCTATCACTAAAAACAGAATTGACTACTTCACTGCTAACTTACTAATTGACTGACTCACAAGTATTTATATCTGTTGTTTCACTTCTAGATATATGTCGAAGTTACTAGATGTTTATGACGTCTTATATAATACTTTAAGTATTTAAAGACTACTTTTATAAACTTTACAGTCTTAAAGTCATGTGCCTTTTAGCTAACAATTAAATTAAAACATTGAAAATATAGCTTACAACAATATTTTCAGGGCATGTACCGTTTTCAAGACCTCCCTTTACCTAAACATTGCAGGCACTGTCTGTAGGTAGAAGTTAACATTTACATCTACCGTTATTTAAAACATTATTTATTAATTTAATTCATAATTTCCAAGTAAGCATATCTTTTCACTTGTGAATCAAGTTTTAAAACTTGTCCAACACAAAGCAAACACAAAAGTTAAGATTACGAATATAGCTGAAACTTAGCTAACATTGGAAGGATAATGAATCTTAACTGACAAAGATGATCGTTATGGAACTAATGTTCAGCTATATGTTTGTGTAGAACTAAATTTTAACGAAACTATGTTTGTTTGGAATTAAGCACAAAGCTACACAATGGGCTATCTGTGCTCTGCCCACCACGGGTATCGAAACGCGGTTTTTAGCGTTGTAAGTCCACAGACGTTTATTAAAAATGGGCACAAGAAGAAATACAATTTTTCTGTTTATGTGAAATATGGTGTTTACAGAGTATCCCAAGTTGTATTACTTGATTTTATTTTATGGTTTCTTATAAAATGTGTATAATCTGTACTCAACACATAATGATTGAAGTTAGAAGTAATAATTCTTTGAATAATGCTTTTAGAAAGGTTTGCAGTAGGCCAAAACGTAGCTATCGCATGGACGTTCAACAGGGAGGATAACCTCAGAGACGAACCGGATTGGGAGACTCAGGTTAAAGCTTGGTATGACGAATACAAGCGAGTTGGTTTCAACCGCAATCATCTTCATCCTTTCAAGTTCAAATACAGCGCTGGCCACTTTTCTCAGGTTTTCTATATTTTCATTGTAGTTTTGTTTAAAATATAAGCCTTAATGGATCATTCAGTAAATAAAATTAATCTGGCACATCATTATGAATAAATCTGGAACCCGGGATTTTAGGTAAAGGCATAACGTTTAAATAACAGAAATTAGCTAATAAATAAACTGGTTACATCGTAATACAAAACATATGTTAAGTATTTACATTTGTTAGTTAATTAAGGGGCCGACGTAATATTTAACGACCTCGAGCATGAAGACTTCCTTTTACTTTAAGCAATCATACGTTTTGTTGAAGTACTGTTTTATACTTTGCTGGTATTGCGAAATTGTATTACTTTTAAGTCAATGAATTATCTTCATACGTGAAGACACTTTGGATAACATGTACTTGAAGACGTTTTTATTTCTTTACTGGGCCGGACGTGGCCCAGTGGTTATCGTGCTCAGACCGTGAATCCGAGGGTTTAGGGATCGTGGCCAAAACGCGCTACACACTTTGGGGTAGTGGGTGTTCTATAACAGTGATAATTTAGTCCCACTATTAGGGTAGATAAGAGTAGCCCAAGAAATGGTGATAGTTGTTGTTATATCTATCTATCTTTGTGTGGCTTCACATGAAACAAACATGTTTTTACTTCTGCTTATACAAACATTTCGTTTGTCAACTATTTTATTTATTGCGGCGAAATAATTTTCTTTTCAAATTTCGTTTATAGGTCGTTTGGGGAGACACTTACAAGGTTGGATGCGGGTACACGTACTACTATGAACGTATCAGAGGCTTCTCAAAAATATATGTATGCAACTATGGGCCTGGGTAAGTTAAGACAGCTAGGTTTTTGATCTTCATCAGATATGCATAAACGTCAGACCTTTGTTTTAAAGATCTAATATTTTTGAAACTCATTTTGTTTTATATAAATGTTCAATTTTTCCCCCTTCCAGTGGAAATGTTATTGATGGAACCATGTATCAACCCACACACAAGCCGCTGTGTAGCACCCATGGTCTTAGACCGTCTGTCAAATACTACGGCTTATGCGGTAAGTCGAGATTTAAAACATTAAGATCCATACCAAATTCAGCATTGTGAAACTAACTTTTAAGTTAAATAATGATAATAAAGAATTAACGATATCCATGATGGTATAATTGCATATTTAATTCAATGGGAATATTGATAATATTTGAAAGCAAAAGAACGTAAAGTGCAAATCGCATTTAAGTCTGCTTGACCTTCTTGTAGGTCAGTTTTTGTTTTTAAATTTCTGACCAGTTTATTTATTTGTTTTGAATTCGCGCAAAGCTACACGAGGGCTATCTGTGATAGCCGTCCCTAATTTAGCAGTGTAAGACTAGAGAGAAGGCAGCTAGTCATCACCACCTACCGCCAACTCTTGGGTTACTCTTTTACCAACAAATAGTGGGATCTACTGTCACATTATAACGCCCCCACGGCGGAAAGGGCGAGCATGTTTGGTGGGATGGGGATTCGAACCCGCGACCCGCAGATTACGAATCGAGCGCCCTAACCATCTGGCCATGCCGGGCCTTTTCTGACCAAATCTAGTTTTATAGTACGCGCGCTTATAAGTAATTGCTATTATATTCTAGGCATATGAAAAATATGGTGGGTTGATGTTATTACGTCCTGAGTATAATTCTTTGTGAATATTGCCGAAAAGAACCAAATTTGAGTTGTTTTTAAGAATATGCTTCGGATATTAATGTTACGATTGGAATGAATTATTTGCCTAGATTCAGTGCGTCATAAACGTATAGTTATTGAAAATAATATGCAAGTTATGTATATGACAAAAAATATTAAGTTTTATTAATTTCATCAACATTGAACAAACATAAACTAATTAAACTATCATTCCAACGTACCTTTTTAATGACTGATTAAAATATTTTAATATTTACGTAATCGACACATATATATGTTTTGTGTGAAACAAAAAGGTATGCTGGGGGTTAATCGCATTTCATAAAACCGATATTCTAGTTCTTGTGCTGTCCTTGGAACTGTTTCCGTCTGTCGTGCTCAGTCTGGTGACCATGATTACACACTATTGCCCCACTCCGCAATTTTCATTCTAACTAGCTTCTGTGAAAAACGGCGTAGTCAGTCTTAGACCACACATCTTGACAAACATTCTATCGACCGTGTACGTGAAGGCCGGCTTCCAAGATCACGTTAAGCAGACCAGATGCATGGAGCTGTGCACTGGGGGACTTGGAAGGTATGTGATTGAATGTAACTCCAGTTTATTCGCCACTCTTTCTAACGAAAACAGCCATTGATTTCGAGATGAACCGTGTGAGCTTTTATCAACTTCAAATTATTGTTTATTTTTTGGCTAATGGTACCAGGGTATGATCAGCTTCAACGCAGTGTGTTTTTTTTTGGGGGAGGGGGGGGTGGATGGGGGTGGCTAGGAATTTCTTTTGTAACCATAGTTTCACATTGTAGATGAGAGTGTTGTCCCTGTTTGGCTGAGGCGTGTTTAAGTAGTCCTTTTCTATATTATATACTTGGCTCTGCAAAAAAAAGAAAGAAATCATGGTAAAACATGTGACAGTTCTATTATACGGTAGCATTGCACGCGGAACAGCTGGAAAGTCATTGTGGTAGCTCGGCTCGCATCTGTGATGATATAACGATGCAATCGTTTGATAAAATGCAATTAACCCTCTGTATTTTAACGTTTCTTTAAGATCTAATTAATGCAACATTTACATTTTTAAAGGTTAACGTATACATCTTGTATCTTGTTAAGCAGAAGAGGACGAGGATAATCTACACGCTATGATTATGATGGTGATGGCGATGATGCACGAAATGACAACGAATCCTCACTTCACGAACGTCTACTTAAATGATCATTCACCTTCTTTTTCTTTTCACGGCTCCAGGTACCGACGATCGCGAAAAGCCAAATGAGGAATATTCTATTTTTGTTGTAATTTACTTCGATGTGAAATATTGTTTATTATTTGTATAATTTAAAAAAATAGTATCTATTTGTAAAATATGTTATTTCTTAGAAAAAATCTATATTTATAAATAATTGAAAAAAAAGTTTTTTTTGTTATTCGGAAATTGTATTTATAAATCAGTAGAAAGTACAATTATTTATCTCCTTCTGGCTGCCATTCTAATCACTTTATGTTTATTTACTTCATGCGACGTATTTTGTTGGTAAGATAATAGTTTGTTAATGTTCTGGTTCTTTAGAATCATTCTTTTGAGGCAATTTTATAACAAAGAGAACTTTAAGTGTGTAGGGAGAATCAACCTTTTCTTTTCAGAGTTAACATCAGATGTTCATCAGTATTATCACAAAACAAAAGTGAACGTAAGGGCACAGAAATGAGAATAAATATAATTACAGTTATAAATATATAGAGCTAAATATAAATAACAAAAATTAGAAAGTTTTAAACCATATGAAGATCGTTGAGAGAGGGAAAAAATTACTTAATACACTAATATGTCAGCAAAATTACAATACAGGATGTTCGATTAATGTATAAAACATTACAATTCTTGCTATTGTTAAGTGTTAAACTGAACTTCTGATAAAAATAATCTTAACAATTAAAGAATTCATTCCCTCGTTCAACAACACACAATCTTCCAACAACTTAATGATGTTCTAATTAGATTTTGTTAATTTATATTTAGCTCTGTATATCAGTTCTCATTTCTGTAGATTACTGATAAAGGAACCCTTTCTTCTTCGAAATGTTTAGTAAACATGCTTTATTTGTTTCCTTACGTTCGTATTTTTTGTACTATTTTCGCCTAATAAATAGATTATTGATTACGTTTATATATATATATATACATGTATATATATATGGAATTGGCCAGCACGATACTAAATAACGTGTATGCACATATAACTAATAACAATAACGCATTATTTTTCATTATCATCTGTGCAAGGCCGAATTAGCATGCTTGGAATGTTAATCCGAGAATTCATGGTACGTATCCCGTTGCCGCAACGATGTGCTCTGCACTTTGGGACCTTAGGTGCATTATAAAAATGACGGCCAAATCCCACTAATCTCCCAGATAAAAGTAGTCCAGTAGTTGGCGGTGGGTGCTGTTCATTAACTACCATATCTTTACTTAACAGTTCAAATTAGAGACTGATGTGCGATGATAGTTCCTTTTTCTTAGCTTTATGAGAAGATCTGAAACAAACAAACAAATAATCATCTTTGGACAACATAAGGTGATTAAATTCACAACTCAATGTATCTTTTAAGTGACTAGTTAAAATCTTTTACATTTTTTATACACACCTTTGTCGACAGGAGACTTTATGTAAATAATATTTGCTCACTACTAATAGAACTAAATTGCAGCCTCTTATAATTTGAACTTGACAAAGAAGGCGTGATTTGTGGTTTTATTATGATGTTAAAATAAGTTTCCAGTTTTTATCGCTTTCTTGTGTAGGCACATATTAAATTTGCATTTAAAAGTTTAAAAACATTTGTATAGCACACATTTTGAATCAGTCTTTAATAATTTTCTATCCTTCTGACAGTCACTAAAATCATGTCAATAACTTGATTTGAAATATTTCTAAGATATTCTTCAAAAGTCCCGACTTTAAAACATTTACGCTACCAATTACTTCAAGACATATTTAAGGTTTTGTATATTTTATTTTTTTGTGCATGTGTTTAAATTCATTTTAATTCAATAAATATTGTTGTTTTCGTACGTGTCAGACTTTGCAATTTATTGAAAGTAAAAACCACGAAGTAGAGTTGCTAATAAAAAATAAATAACATTTCCAGCGGAATAATATGTATCCATGGTTTATTTCTTCCTTGACGTTTTACAAGTTTGAACATTGATTAATTGATAGGCCACGTTTACAAATGATGCTAAATGCACTACGATGATATAAAAACAAACCTATTTGTACAAAGTAACTCAATATTAGCGAAAAAAACACAATATCATTATTAACTCAATATGCGCGATAACTAACACATATCCAAACATTTCACTGAAAAAAACAACAACAAAAAAAAACAAACAAACACAGATATTAGTTGATTCACTTTATCAACTACAAACACCTCATTATATTTTTAATTGTCCCGTAACTCTCTACTCGATGATTCGTTGACCCAGTATTTATAACATACTGTTACATCTCCGTTTGTTAATTGATTTTTCCGTAACTTCGTTCCGACGAAACTTTGACGACACAAGTCTTT
>NW_013665790.1:744291-748304 GCF_000517525.1 Limulus polyphemus | reverse complement strand
TTCCCGTCACGTTGTGACCATCTTATATATACCAGACTACCCTATATCTAGTAATCTCCCGACAATTCACGAAGGTACAAGATATTTCCAGAAAACAGGGGGCGTGACACTAGTCACGTGACCTCGCTGACGCAACAATATATAACATAGCATAACATAATGTTTAGGGACAACAAAGGACTTATTTGTCTATCTCGGCTCTCCCATCCTCTAAACTAAACTAAAACTATTAATAAATAAATAAATAATTCAATCTTAAAGCCAGTCCTTATCATTCATATAGTTCTCAAACTTTCTCTTAAACTCACTTAAATTTACTGCATCCACAACATCCGAAGACAACCTATTCCAAAGGACAACCACCTTGTTAGAAAAATAAAACTATCTTAGCTGAAGATGACTCCTACCCTACCAAAACTTATATTTGTGTCCCCTAGTTCTACTATTCTCACTGTTAAGTATGAAAAAATATGATGCATCAACACTATTAATTCCCTTTACAATCTTCAACACCTTCATAAGATCCCCTCTAACTCTTTTTTTTTTCGAGAGAAAACAATTTCAGATATTTTAATCTCGCCTCGTATGATAATCCCTCCATCCCAGGCACAATTCTAGTAAACAATTCAATGTCCTTCATTAGGTAAGGAGTCCAAGACTGAACACAATATTCCAAATGTGGCCTAACCAGTGATCTATAAAATGGAAGTATAACCTCTTTAGAATTATATTCAATATTTCTGTAGATACAACCTAAAATCTTATTTGCCCTACCACTAGCAACAGTACACTGCTTGGATGGCTTAAGAGACTGATCAACCATTGTACCAAGACCCCTTTCTTTCATGACACTGTTAAGGTTATTCTCATCCAATTTATACATATAATATTAATTATGATAGCCCACATGCATTATCTTGCATTTATTATAATTAAAACTCATTAATTGACGTTTATTTGCTCAACTCACTAACTGATCTAAATCCTTTTGTAAAGCAGCAGCATTCTCTTCATAGTTAGCAACACCCAAGATTTTAATATCATCAGCAAATGTAAGTAATTTATTGATCATCCCTTCATCTATGTCATTAATGTAAATAAAAAAGAACAAAGATCTTAAGACTGAGCCCTGAGGTACCCCACTTGTAACATTAATCCAGTTTGGCTGAACTCCATTTATAACAACCCTCTGCTTTCTTCCATCGAACCACTCTTCTATCCAATTAACTAACTTATCCCCCATACCTGTAGAGATAATTTCTTTACAAGCCTTTTATGTGGCACCTTGTCAAAGGCTTTTTAAAATTCCAGATATATACTAAATCCACACTTTTACCCTCATCTACATAAGCAGTAACCATTTCAAAGAATGTCAAAAGATTTGTAAGGGAAGATTTTCCCTTAGTGAAACCATGTTGACTATCCAATAAAATTCTGAACTTTGTTAAACGACTTTGAAAATAATCATTTACCAGATTTTTCTAATACTTTTCCCACACCTGATGTAAGACTAAAAGGCTTATAATTACTGGGACAATTTTTATTATCTCCCTTGAAAAGAGGAGTGACATTGGCTAACTTCCAATTCTTTGGCACCCGCCCACTATTCAAGGACTTACAAAAAATAGTAGTAAGTGGCCCTGGAAATGTATCATTTTTGAAACTTCCCAATTTTTTCTTAACAAGCTCAGAATTAATGCAATCTTATTGTTCGACCTTGTTTCCATCTATGAACTGTTCAAGATGAGAATACTGCTTAAATCTTCATTAGTAAAAACTGAAGAAAATGCAGAATTTAATAATCCAGCTGTGTCATAATCATCAGATACAAGTCTTCCTTTATCATCCCTCAAGGGCCCTATCCCAATCCTAACATTTTGTCTACCTTTAATGTACTTAAAGAAATCCTTATTGTTAATTTTTACATTTTCAACCAACCTTTTTTCATACATCCTCTTTGATGATGTCCTAATTTCGTGTTTGACCGGCTTTTTTGATCTTCTTAATCTCCTGTCATTCCAATCAATTTAAACTTCTTTCATTTGTGATATTCATTATTCATGTATACCTCTTTAGAAATTTACAATTAAGATGTGTCCCTGACTATATATTTGGATAGTACTTTAAGTTTTCTAGAACTATTTTCCTCCCTTTTAAACTGAAGTGCTTATGGACTGTTAGGTGAAATTCGATTTTAACAGCTGTATATACTGTAAAGCAAGTCATTAATACAAAGCAGTTCGTTACTTTGCCCATATCCCCCAGTGGGTCAGTTTACAACGCAAAAATCAAAAATTCGATTCCCTGTAGTGAATATAGTGCAGATAGCCCAACAGTAACCTAATGTGGCATTTTAAGGATCACTGATTTACATTCGAGTAATTGGATAAGATCTGCAAAATAACAGGAAGTTCAACAAAAAAGTTTTGCAATGTTAAACTGATGTTTTTTTTATTTCAACCGAATTTCAAGTAAAGGAAAATACTATACACAACGTAATCTTTGTTTAATACAAAACACAATCGAAATAACGAATGTGTTAAAGGAGGACAGTGCTTTTACTAGATCTCTAAGAAGTCTGCCAGTTTCCATAGCAGCTTGCAATTATGTGAATACTTTTTACAGACCAAGAAAGTATATTATCATTTATACAGTTCTACAACGCTATCCTTCTTCAAACGCGTGCATTCCCTACGTCAATGTTGGTTATTCCAATTGGGAAAAATGGTGGGTGAACTCTCAAGATTTCATCTGTGGAAAAAGATTGTTGCTTGTCTTTGCATATCATGTTATTATACATCAATATTTTCTCCGAGAAAGTGTGTAAATAACCTAAAACAAAACGTAACTAGATGAAAGTTTGTTTTTTGTTTGTTTTTAATTATGCACAAAGCTACACAAGGGTCATCTGTGCTCTGCCCACCACGGGTATCGAAACCCGGTTTCTAGCGTCGTAAGTCCGCAGACATGCCGCTGTGCCACTAGAGGGCTAGATGAAAGAAATTTTGTCATTTCCTTTATCAAAGTTCTAATCTAAACCTACATAAACTTGTATGCATTAACATTTTGAGGTCAACTTAGGAGTTAACTATAGGGGGTAGAAAATACCTAGTATACCTGTATACTACAGGAATTCTTACAAAGAAACATTTGTTTTGTATGCTAGCGATTTATTTCTTGAAAAAAAAGTAAAAATTAATATATATATATATATAGAAACAAACTAAAGTATACTTCCTTGGAGGATAGTATAAAATAAAACAAAAATGTGAATAAAAAGCTTACATTGTTATTTTTTATCTATTTCACTTCTTTAGAGTAAAAACCACATAACGGAAGAAACCTTACAGCACACACGAGAAACAAATCTGTATACACGCTTAACCTTTATTAAGACATCAACTTTGTCGCCTTTTATTTTAGTTTCAGCGTCCTGTAAATTCTAAATATTAGAGGTTGGTTGGTTATTTTAGAGCAAAGCTACACTGGGCTATCTGCTGCGTCCACCGCGGGGGATCAAATCCCGGATTTTAACGTTGTAAATCAATAAACTTACCGCTGTCCTATCAGGGAACAAATATTAAAGATTAAGTGCTGCATTCAATTTTTATTCAATAACTTTTTACCAACTTCTTTCATTTTTGTTGTTAAAACCAAAGAGCATATATTTCAGAGAAGACTCCATTAAAAATATAAAATTTACTTTATTTTTTTTGTTATATTTTGTGCTTTTAAGAAGATTAGGATCATCTAGACATGCACATTTCTCTAACTTTCGTCAGCTTATTTTTTCGAAACTACAGATAGTGAGAAGTGCATGTTGTGGTTTCTGGTGGTGCTTATCTAACTTGAATGAGTTCGTTATCCAAAAGCACCGAGTATGGCATAGAGCAGTGGTCGGCAACTTTTTTTGATCGCGGGTCAAGTATTTTTTTTTGGAAAAATTTATCATTGTGTTGGGTAAGTGATAATCATATAATTATTAATGCCGGTACATGTATTTAAAATGTGTA
>NW_013665790.1:732239-744085 GCF_000517525.1 Limulus polyphemus | reverse complement strand
ATCTTTCGTTTAATATCGTTGTTCTTCTCACATAGCCGAGAAATTTGAACTGAACAATGATTGTGCCCTTACGGGTTGCAATGGTGAAGCCAACTTTTGGCGGGTCAGCCAAATTATTGCCGCGGGTCATTGTTGCCGACCACTGGCATAGAGAATGTATTGGTAGAAACTCAGAGTAAAAATATTTTTAATGCAGCCATCACATCGCTTCCAAAAAATGTCACGAGTTCAAACCTACAAAAAAGTGAATGCTATTATATTCTCATACTTGAAAATTATCTCTAGAATATGAGTAAACATTACTCTTATTGGCCATTTTAATAAAACCTTCTCATAAACATTTGAAGAACGCTGTTTATTTACTTATCTTACATATGATGTGCCAGGTGACTGCTTGAGCCCTATAAATGCAGAGATGTAATCACTTTAAGACTAGTCTGCAAGACAACAGGTAAGAGCAAGGATCTCTCTGACCATGAAATGGGGCATGCCAGTTGGTGCCCGTTTATAGTTTGTTATCAAATATTATCTCCTGGACTCGCTATTCAATGATATTTGTAATCAAAGTCTACCAACAATGACAATCAAAATGGATTGTTTATTTGTTATGAATTTCGCGCAAAGCTACACGAGGGCTATCTACGCTAGCCGTCCCTAATTTATCAGTGTAAGACTAGAGGGAAGGCAGCTAGTCATCACCACCCACCGCCAACTCTTGGGCTACAATTTTACCAACGAATAGTGGGATTTACCGTCACATTATAACGCCCTCACGGCTGAAAGGGCGAGCATGTTTAGTGTGACGGGGATTCGAACCCGCGACCCACAGATTGCGAGTAGAGCGCCCTAACCACCAAAATGGAATAAGTATGCCTAGGAAATGATTGGTCAGACTTTTAAGGCCCAACAAGAGCTAAACTGTGACTCAGTTAATCCTCTCAATGAAGGTCTGAATTCGATTATCTCAACTATACTGTCATATGGCAGCCAATAACTAATATTTCACGCTGTTACTAGAGCAGTTTTTGACCTAGAATGATGAAACGTGCAAGTGCTTTTGAAAACCAAAAGAACATTATAACGAGAACGTGAAATGATATAACTGTAAATGGTCATACTTGTTAAAATTACGGCTGTTGTGCTAAGTACTCCCAACAGAAATTCGAAAATTATGCTATAAATAAACGGCCATAGCCTGAAGAGAACCAATTTTTGTAAAAAGATTATTATATTTTTACTATATTGGATTTTCCAGTTATTAATTGATACGACGTTTCGAGTATGTCTCAAATGTCACTATAATGTAAAGAATATTACCGGAAAGTAAATAATCAGCATAACTACAAATCATAGCATTTTTCATGACCTCATCTGTACATATATATACACTAAAAATTACATTAAACACCTCACAACTGCTTTGATCTTTAATGAATTTTAATAGCCAAATTTTATTAGCTCTAACAAGGGACTGAGTCAAGGTTAATGAGTATTTATAAATGGGGTGTTTTAGCTTCCACTGCGAGTTTTAATCAAATTCTTAGTAAAAAAAATATGTAACTAACAAAATGGATCGTAATGGTGAAAAGTATTTCACAATTTCATTTGGTATATAAATATACTATGCTTTTTTTACTTATTAATTCATATGTGTATAGCTGGTGTGCGGAAATTTTATGTTGACAATTTTTCCTACGCCAGTGGTTCTCAAACTTTTTCTTCAAGAACCACCTGATTTGTTATTATTATCTCAGTAAACCACAACAGAAACTGTACATCATACTGTGGCATCCATTCCGTAACTATTCCAGGAACCACCTGAAGGGATCCTCCGCACCACCCTTGGTTTTACTTGACATGTAAACAATAGTTTTTGTTCTTAATTTTGAACTTCAAAGGATTAACTGAAATGATTTCTTTCTTATGCCTATCGAGACAAATTCGATGTTATATTATGGTAATGCATTAATATTTTTTTATTTCTCTGCATCAGATTCGAACCCCAGACTTCTTGTGCTGTAGAGAAGTTTTGTTTATTTAATTTCGCATAAAACTACTCAAGGTCAACTTACGTTAGTCGTCCCTAATTTAGAAATATATACTAGATGGAAAGCAGCTAGTGAACACTACTCATTGCCAACGTTTGAGCTACTCTTTTACCGACGAAAAGTGGGATTGACACCCCCCCCCCTCACAACTTAAAAGAGAAGCGTAAAAGGGTTAATATGTTAGAAACTCTTAGTAAGGCATTTTTTACAACTCAAAATACCACACCAATAAATGATGCAAGTATACTCTTTCCGTGATGTGGCGAAATGTTTTGTTTTCCTTGCTTTGAAGATTACCTCTTTCATCCACAAGACTGAGTGCTTCCAAGGCTATTGTACTTCACAATAAACCTTCTCTCATGGCCCAAATCTTCCATCTTCACATTTCCTTTAACAGACCCTTTATATAAGGACATCTACTTCTTTGAAAACAGTCACAATTAGACACATGACATTCCTCCATTGAAACTTCTGAAAAGTTAATATTTTTTAAAGCAGTGATTCACTAGTCTTCAATCTTAATTTCAAGGGTCACAAAAAACCATTACTTTAAATACTAAGACTGATTAAGCATGGATAGAACAGTTGGCGGATTCAAAACTTTCTTAATATGCCATAATGCCTAAGCTTGTGAAGGAAGAAGATTAGTTAGACAAACAACAGTATGGATATTTATCATTTTCTTTATGCAGGATTCATTTTTAAAACCATAAACTTGTGTAATACTTTTTATTCATAGTATCTAAAATAAAATATTAAGATAATTGATCAGGACATTCTCCTGTTCATGAAAAATCACTTGTAATAGCAATAATACCAACATCTTAAACTCAAATTTTCTGTTTGAGAGACAATTTGGTTTCTGAGAAACTTGTGTCAGGAACACTAGTTTATGCCTGACAACTGTTTTGTAGTTATTGATGACATTTTTTTATCATCACCATTTAAGGTTATAATACAAATACGTGGGAACCAGCAATGGTGTTGGCCAAACTAAATATTATTAAAGTAGTATTTAACTTCTACTTGGTCATATATGAAAATCAATAACACTTTCACTAAATGAACAAATATTCTTTTCATAGTAACTACAGATGTTACTGGTGAATGGCTGTTTCTTAAAATATTTTTGAACTTATAATTTTCACCAAAACAGTGAAGGATGTACCAGACTGTGTTAAGACATCCAAATGTACTAACTATACCTTATGTTCTTCATAACATCCACAGTCTTCTATAACAGAAAAAAGTTATACTAGTATGGTGGACCATGATATTATTTCAATAGTTTTCATTATTTTTTTTCTACTTTGTTGTATTTAATTGATAATTGTTGTCATGCTCAAATCTTTTTGATTCTGGGTTAATTACCATTTATATGCAATAAATGCAGATACACAATATAATAAAATCAAATAAATATATATGATTATAAGTAATATGCATATGGTTTAATATTCAAAAAATGAAAATAAACAAAGCTAGATACACAGTCAAATAACAACAACATATATTAAACAGCCACAGTGGACATATCTGACTTTTGAACTATTACGTCACCAGTTGGAACAACTGTGTCTGTTTTTGGCTCTGCATGAAAATCTTTTTTTATGAAAGTCTTCAGAATAGGATCTTTAGGAGGCATCCATTCAGGTACGATCTTTCCATGAATCCGCCACATTCCATATTGATTAGCCAGATGTTTTTCAAGCACCACATATTCAAGCACATCCTTTACAACAGCTTCACTTCCATACATTAACCTTCCAAATCTGTCATAAATAGCCAGAGTCTATAGAGAAAAGGAATAAATATTTACACATCACTATTTGCTTTCATGATGAACATTTAATTCAATCAGCGATGCTTTTAGGACACTAGATTGTCGACAAACAGTGTTCTTACTAATTGGTTTAAAAACAAACGTAAAATATAATGTCAAACGAAACATCTTTTTAGATACACTCGTACTTTTGATATCAACATAGTAAGCTGGAAAGCTTACAACATCGATATTTTCTACCTTGAACTGGAAATATCATGTGCTTACTTTTCACATTTGAGTTACTCAATGACAATATGATGTTGGAAAAATATGTTAACACAGCTGGTTTTAGTGCTTCCCATAAAGTCTTTGTTATCAATATTTTTACTACTATTATTTATAAATAGCACTTGCACCAAGCCAGAAGTTGTAGTACTGGAATAGCTAAAACTACAAATAGAATTTATTATATAGTTTCCTTTCTTAACACTGAATGCATGTGTCAAAATCAATGTACTTCATATCTTGGAAAATGGTGAGCAGAAAATGTTAAACAAATGATTCTTTCTGTTAGTAAAGTTCACTATTTTTATTCAAAAATGAAATGTAATAATGCTTTTGGACTTCAACAGTTTCATGTATAAAAGTGATTTCACTGGTCCTTGCTACTATCAAAACAACATGATAACTAACTGGATGTCTTCTATAAGAAATATTAGCAAAAACAAAAACATTATTACCTGTTGGCTGTGCATTCGAACAGTGACCTGGGCATACACGTTGTCTTTGGTGAGCACATCTGTACACCGCACCTGTACAACCCTGGGAGGTTCCAGTGACTTAATAAAGTCCCAACGGATTGTTTTCCTATATGTTTGATACATTAATTCCTACAAAGAAAGATAAAAAGTTGCAAGAAACAATGTGCATAATAATTATCAGTGTGCATTTGTTTATAACTGCTGATTTCAATAGATGACAATTGGTTCAAAACGTTTTTAAGTCAAAACGTATCATGACAAGTATTTGTTTGATGAAAGTGTATATTTTACTAGAGTTCATACAAACTACTGTTTCCATTTCCATGAGGTATCAGCTAAAAATCCTTTGCAGTGGTCAACTTTTGTTTCAATGACATATATTCTTAAAGAAAAGTGAAGGGCTGCTAATTTTTATTTTGAATTTAACTGCTATCTCATAACTGCTATATATATAAAACAAAGAATTGTTTACCTGTCCGATGCCCTAATATCACAAGTTATGAGACTGGTTGAACCAATTTTGATGAAACTTAGTAGAGGAACTTAGGTGATTTTCCAAAGATTGAGTTTAAATAGATAAATAATAAGACAAGGGTTCAAATTTAGAATCATTTAAATTTTTTTAGTACATGAAACTGATGCCAAACAAAAAAGTCTGTGTAACTAGATTGTTTAAACAGGGCAATAGGAAACTGTTATCCTTATACACTAGAGGTATTATGGAAAGCAGGTAGGAAGGAGGTGTGTGTTTTGGGCATGACAGTCTTAAAACAGAGCCTTTACAATTGAAACTATGCCGCAGGGTTGTTGCAGAAGTGCACGATCATTAGAAAGAGAGCATAAACAGATGTGGCAACATGGACTGTAATGACATAGTGAAGCACCAAAACCAGTTTAGTACGATGTACTCAACCCTCGGTATACAGAAAAAACCTTAGCCTAGAGTCATTTGGTACCACTAAAGACTAGTCTGGTTGTAACCTCCTGTATGCTAATGATACATTCATTTGATTAACTGAAATAGAAAATTTGAATATAAACTATGTCTACATTCACCTGATAATAATAAATTACCCAATATTTACTGGCACATTCAAAGTTACACCATGATCACTGTTTACTTCTACATTCATCTGCTAATGAATATTTAAGCTTTTCCAAGATAATGCCATGAACACTAATCACTTTTATATTCACTTATTTCTTCTACTTCATCTTTTTTTTATGATATAGAATAATAAAGAAAGCTAAGCCCATGCAGAGTATACTTTTTTCTTTATCAATTAACTTTATACTTGAAATGAACCAATGTCAAAAGTGTAAGTTTACAAGCTGCTTGGCAAAACAATAAATTCCATTTAAATGTTGATATTATTTGATAAGTAGTTTGAAGTATAATTTAATGAATGTTTTTATGCATAAAAACTTCTATATATGTAACTAATGTAAAAGCCTACTTTTTGAAACTTTTTTAGAAATTCAGCTTATGAACAAATATTTTTTCATCTTTTTAAACTGCAGCCACCACAAAATAAAAACAAACAAACTACAAAGCCACATCACATAAGTAACCCACAATGAACTTTGGTGAAGAGATACAACACATTTAAATTTACAAAATGTGAATGGTTGTACTCAGTATAATAATTTTAATAATGTTTCACTGCATTAGGTACTGGAACATGGAAAAAAAAAGTAACCTTAGGAACTGTTTCATAAAAAGGAGCAGAAAAGATCAGTGAATGTACAACAAATGGAGCACTGTCTGTGTTCATTATTATGGAGATGATAATTTTATTCCTGGCTCACATATTATGACAAATACAAGAATTAAATGTTATTACTGGTACTAACAGTTATGAGTATCGTATTTATTGTAATGGTAAAATGGCAAGAAAAAAAGGGTAAGTACCTATTAAAATAAATCATCATTTGTTTGTAGGACAATAATACTAAATAAATATGTTGGAATGATACAAAAGTGTATTGCATGGGGTTAGTCATTATGCTGAACTGAGATTTGATAATGACTAGTGTTGGTATTGTTTTCATGTTCTGATAATGACTAGTGTTGGTATTGCTTTCATGTTCTGATAATGACTAGTGTTCAAAATTGCTAGTCTCTACTTTTGGTTCAAATATAAGAGGTTGACTTTTTAAGCAATCAATACAACAACCATCCTTTCCAAATCATTCTCATTGCCATACTTTTCTAATATTGGCTAAAATCAAATGTTACATAGTCTTTCATTGTTCTTACTCTTCTGTTTCTGGAGTCTCTGGAAGTCAGAAAACTGGAAGTAATGAATTTTTTTGGCTCATTTTTAATAATTAATTTCCAATCAGGATAAAACTAAAAATCAACTTGGCAATCAGCATAGCTAATTAAATATATGTTTCTATTTAAAAAGATATTAGAATGCATTGTTTTGTCAGTTGAGTACCCTCACTACTAATGATATTTTTGGCTCAATAATATCGTACAGGGTTCGGCCAGCTTAGAGGATTTAGGTTAGTCCTAAATACATGCATTAAGCTAAAAATAAAATAAAAAATTATAATAAAATTATAGTAATAAACAACAATAAAAAAAGTAGTAACATTTGATACACTAAATAGTAGAGCCAATATTATTATTGAAAGTAACAATTATTATGTTTTCATTGAAAGACTTTCATTTTAGCACAACTTATTTTTTTCACTTCACATTATCTCCAGGGGGAAAGTGATGAAAGAAAGCTCACAATTGTATAATTAGTGAAATTTGTAAAATATTTGAATTCTAAACATGTTAACATTAGATTCACCTGTGAATCTCAACAATGCTCTGCTCTATCTTTTCTTGACACACCTGTTTTCAACAAACAAGGATGTTTTGATGACAGTTGTTATCAGAAACCCATCTACACCACGCTATACACCCACTTTAACAGTTTTGTTCCACTTCATTTTACAGAAAACCTCTTGCACACCATACCACCAGTTCCCTAGAACTATTACAGTGAGAGTTACTCAATCTAAAATCTGTTTTAAAACTTAACACTTTTCCCAAACAACTTTATTGGTTCTACCATCAATGACACTGTTCAATAATTACATCTACCCAGGCCACTAAACTATGGCACATTTCAAAGTCACATTTAATGACCTTTCTACCATACACAGACTCGCACTCATAAATCTTAAAGAAGAAACTATACATCATAGTCAACAGAGTCTACCCACAAGTTCACTCTCAATTTGTGTTTAGATCTTTATAGAGAATTCAGAATTTTTTTAGGTTTAAAGATTGTATGCAATTTTCTCAACAGTCACATATTACATATAAATTTTGCTGCCTAAAGTGTGGGGCACTTATGTCAGATTGACAGTTAGAAGACTGGAAGATCATTTAAAGGAACACTCTAATCCTAGGTTCAAGCATTGGTCAGCAACCTCCAGTATTTTCAAAGTAATTGGTAAAGCCAAAAACAAAACTATGCTACAAATGAAGGAGATGCTTCTAACCCTTCAAATGAAGCCTAGATCAAACAATCAGTAAACAGCTACTGAACTTTTACTCACAATTTAGGTGACTGAAATTTATTTAAACTTTCATGCTCAACTGTGCAGTTTAAAGAAAGCTTACAATTGTACAATTAATAAAATAGCACAGTGAATGCATAAAAACATAAACACCATTAGAATGCAGTATTGATGACATGTTATGTACATGAACTGTATACTTTACAACTACAATTTGGATTAAATAAACATAGTTTTAAAGTTTTTGTTTTGATATTCATCTTAACAACAAAGTTATTTACTCTCTGCCATGTGCCATGAAACTGAGCATAAAAGACAGGGAACCTTTGAAACATAATAATACCTGAAGCTAGAAATACATTTAAACTAAACATTCACTGAGGTTAAACTGTTATTTTTGGCCATTACTAAGATGTTCATTACACAAGACATGAACTGTTATATCTCACAAAAGATGCACTTACATCAGTACAGGATAATTAGTGAACTAATAAGTGAGACTCTAAAGATAAACTTCTCTAAAATACATCACAATTAAATATTGCACAATAACACAATTATTTCTAAAACATATACAGTAGTAATGGAGTTACAGAAAAAAAGAATTTTTAATGCTTTATTTGAAAAAATCCTTCTTGTTACTCCATAAAGACACAACATTTTACCACATGAAGCATTTCTGTCAAACAGTGGCAATAGTTTGATAAGAAAAACCTGATATTTCCAAAAAAACATGAAACTAACCTGGTCAGAAAGGTTCATAAAGTAGGTTTCTTTGTAGAAATATGTAGCTAAAAATTACAGTATTTGAAAGATTAAATATTGTGTTAAAAAACCATACACCTTTATTTATATGAATTTTTAGCTATACGTAAACCTGCTCAAACTTATCTGTTTTGCTTTAGGGATACTTATTAAACAAAATTTTATTCCATTACTTGACATAAAACTGGTATTATTTATAACTTCTTCTGAACCAATAAAGAAAATTTTATATAACATAATATTTAGGGACAAAAAAGGGACCGATATAACATGATACAAAAAAATATAACTTGGCCTATAATACTACAAATATTTTACATATTTCAAAAAGCATAACAATAAGAAATGCATCTTACCGGATAACATTTCTCTGTGACTAGTTCATGAACTTTGTGTTTGTTCTTCCTGTAACAATAGCATAAAAGAATTTAAATGAATTTTAACCATTGAATAACAAAAGAAACAAAGTTATAAATTTTGAATTCTTTACTGAAGAATACAATTTTATCAAACAAATCTAACATTTTCTTCCCAGCATCACATCAGAAATATTCACAATTCTGAAAAACCATGTGACATTTTAATACCTTTTACCTTGGCAGATTTCTAAAGCTTAAATTGTAAATTAATAACTTCAAAGAACAATTACATACAATACATACGAAAATAAAAGGTGTTCCAATTTTCTTATAAGAAATAAAATATTATCAAACAGGATTTTAATGAGATCAAAGGGATCTGTTTTTTGTTAAGCACAAAGCTATACAATGGGCTATCGGGGTTGTGCCTACCAAAGGTATTGAAATCTGGTTTTTAGTGTTATAAGATTTGAGACTTAATGCCAAGTCACAATATAAATGAAGAACATGTTTCAGAGTTTTTTTCATGTCATGTTTAATAACGGATCCAGCTTAGGTAAACACATGTTTAGGCATATCTTGAAAAGATCTAAAATGCTATGAAATAAATAACATAAAACCTAAAACTTTTCATGGCATGATTTTACACATTAAACAATCAACCTATCACTTTCAACTTACGCAACAAGAGCTTTGATTGCTTCAATATAGATGGTCTGAGCCTTTTCTGCTAATTCTGGAACATCAAAGTCATCTTCAAAAGACCGAATTTTTCTGATAGCCAGGTAAGATTTTCCTTTTTTCTCAAGAAATGTCATTCTTTGCTTCGCTCCCTTAAAAGAAATAAAATATGTCTAATGTTGAAAACAGTTTTATGCCTATTCACAATTAAACGTAATTTGCATAAACATTTAATACAATCTGTGGGCTTTCACTTAAATCAATTCCCTATTATGTAATAACTTTTACCAGATGAGCTGCTAGATACAGTTAATTTTTGCTTTGAGAGTCAATACAGAAATATGACATGCTGAAAGTGTATGTCATTTTCACAATGAAGTGTGTTATGTCTGATAATTTCTAAAAAGAAATCAGAAAAAAAACTAAAATGCCATACAGTATTGTTATTTCAAAAACAGATGAATAACATTGTATAAAAAAAATTATTTCAGGATATTTATTTAAAGTATTCTTATAAAATAAAGAATATTTATTTAAAATATTCTTATAAACTAACAGGTATATATTTAAAGTATTCTTGTAAACTAATGGATATATAATTAAAGTATTCTTGTAAACTAATGGGTATTTATTTAAAATATTCTTGTAAATTAATCAACGGAAAGTTGTTGTAACTATTTTAATGATTTCCACAGAAACAGTAACAAATCTTCATGCTTTGTGTAAATATTGTTTTATTAGCAAAAATTTGTGTGTGACTAGCCCTAACTAGTGACCTATTATAGTCAGTAACTAAAATGGGCTAACTGGTTAAAAAGTTAACTTAGAGCCATGGACTTACAGCAGTTGAGATGACAGAAATTTTTCCATCTCCTTCAGGGGGGACATAAGGCTCAAATATGGCACCTGTATACAAAATCATTTGGATTTCTATATCTTCTTTGAAGTGAAACAAGCTTCTAGTTTGTAAGCACTTTAATTACAATAATTTCTGTACATTTTGTACATTTATAACATAATATTATCATTTCCTTGAAAATGTACACCTGCCTAACAGCAGTTATAAAGTTATAATGTAAACCTATAAACTCTTTTGCAGTGATAAATGTTAGAAATCAAAACATTGTTAAAAAAAAAGCTCCACAAAACTTGATTATGTTGGTTCTTTATAACTAACAGTAACAAATTTATATATATTTTAAAAATAACTCTGAATTTTTAATAACATAAAATGAATAACTTCAAAAATATTAAGTAACTACATATACTTTGCACGATCCCTGAAAAAGTTCTGTTTCAAGAGTAAATAAAACCAAAATTAACAGCAACAAATATTTATATTTCTTGCTCTTGAGGTTCATATGTCATGCTTACAGAGTTCATAATTCTTCTTGTGATTCATGTCATGCTCACATTTTACTGATGTCATGATAGTACAAATTGCAATGTTAAGCATCCCTACTGACTGGCTGACAGACAACATATTACTCTATAGTAATAGTTTTTGGTATTTTTAATTTTTTAGTTGCAAACAGAAATGTACATATAACTTCATCAACAACTGTAAAATAATACCAATAGTTGCATTTTTTATCATTTTGGTTAAACAGTGTGTTAACCTTTTTTTACAAGTAACTGAACTTTTACAATAAAAACCCTTTCTTTTCGATTGATTAAAAGAGAAAGTTGTCACAACATGCCTATTAGAATTTTCTTTTAACCTTAGAATGGCAGTATAATTAGTTTAATATACAGGTTTAACTAGTATGCTGGCATTCTAAGATTAACTTGAATTATTTCTCCAAAAGAGGCCCAAATACTGCCTGGAGGGGTCACCTGCTTTAACCACTCACACAACTATAAAGCAGTGTGTTGTCTGTCAGTCAGTCTGCTAATGAATTGTATGTACAATTCTGTTTCAAACTAAAACTATAACCTTAAA
>NW_013665790.1:719106-731816 GCF_000517525.1 Limulus polyphemus | reverse complement strand
TATGAGTGTGAAGTAATTGTATAAAAAATTTTGGCCTAGATACAAGATGATTGGGAAGCTTCATTAATTCTTTATGAGTGTTTTTAGAAGAATTACAAATTGTAATTAAGATGACATATGAAACAACATTACCTTTGATTGCTGAAAGTTTTAAAACATTTTAAGCCTAGTTTTGAAAAATAAATAAAGTTTGTCTAAATTCAATATTAGTGAAATATAAATAGCTTTTCATGGTCATTTTAAAGATTTAATACACTGTTTTTTGTAACTAACTGCTATCATAATAATTATATCCACTAGTTGTAACTATGCAGCATAGTCATGGAAAAATAAAAAAAAAGGTTGCTATGACAACAAAAGCTTTCAAAACATGCCAGATGATCGTTAAATTTCTATAATTTTCTAATGACATCTTAAAACATCAAATTAATTCACATGAAGACAACTATGACTTTCCACCAGAAGAAAAAAAAAGTTCAAGAAAAGCAACTACATCACAACTTCAAATGTACATTCAATGAAAAAGCCCTAATATTGGAAAAATCTTTAATGTGAGAAAAAATGCATATACATCTACACATAGCATCTGAAACAAGTAATTTAAAACAAACACTTTTAAAGCTTTTAAACATACTTATTCATTTTTATTCTTTTTACCTGTACAACTGATATAAATAGGTTTCTCCATCCATGGTCTAGGAGGCGCCACACCTTTTTCTTTCATCTTTGCTCTTATTTCATCAGGAGTCAAATCCTTATTTTGGTACATTTCTTCATAGTCAGGAAGTTTTACTTTGATCATCTGCAAACATTTAACAGCATGAGACAAATCAGTAAAAAAGATTTTTAAATATACTTAGAAGCTGAATAAAGAAAACAAAAATTTATTGACTTGCATCAAACTTCATATAATATTTTAATAATCCCTTGTCTACTGGTAAAAACCTGAAACTACATTTTAGTCACCAATGTACTCTGAACTGAAAGATTTAGAGTAAGTCCACACAGGAAATCATGAACAAAAATGTATCTCTTATTTAGTTTACTCTAAAGCTATGAAAAATAGAAAAGGATCCAACTTAAATCTTTACACTAAGTCTAATTTGACAGAAAAAGCAAGTAAAGCAATTATAGTATATGCAATAATTAATACAACTTATTCACTTAATTGAGAAATAAATGTTCAAAAGTAAATAATCAATTTTTGCAGTGCCTTTTCTAAAAGTTAGGATTTGTGTGTTCTTTGATAAGTGCAAAAGCTTAGAGTTGGCAAATTCTACAATAAATATCCTTGTAACTTGATGCCTGAATTGAAGGAAAATCCTTGTGGTATGAAGCCCACAAGAGTGGTGTGGCTTGATGGCCCATATAACGTTCAACCTCCAAGTGTGATAAGTGTACAGATCCATGGGTAACTAAACATTAATATATTTCTAGAATATGAATTTATGAAATAACAGAGTACAGTTTTAAACTGATGCCATCTAAGCAAAGCACTTCCTTAAGGGTGTTTTTCACTCACTATAACATTCAACCATTTTTAAGACAATGTAATTTATAGCATCTACCTTGCATTTTAATTCTAATTGTTAACAATAATGAGAACATTGAGAATGGTTACAAAATTTTGGCAGTTTTGTTTTTTAATCAGTGGTTCCTAATGTTTGAAATAGAAACAATACGTATAAAAGGTTGTGAAATGATTATTTTTTAAAATTCACACAAATTTAAAACAAAACACTCATATGAGGCCACTGAAAATAAGGTCACAGTAAATATAATGAAAAAATAAATAGTCTTGCAAATTACATCTATTATTTATTACACTATAAAAACAATAGAGTAAACCAATGATATAATGCACACAAAAAATTACTACATTGTATGATACACATGTAACTAGAAAAAACTATAAACAAGCAATTACTGTAATTTCACAAGGTTTCTTATTTCTATTTGATATTATTTGAATTTTTAAAAATCATATGAAAAAATTTAAATAACAAACCTTTTTACTTCTTTCTTTTTTAAATTTTGGATCCCAGTGTTTCTGACGAATACTCATGATTCCAGAGAGAAATGAAGGTTTTAGATAACTTTCATAAATTGGTGATATCGTAAATAAGTTCCTCTAAAAGAGAGAAAAAAAGAAAGAAATATCACCAAAAAGCCCTTTATTACATTTTCAGTTTTAATAAAGCTTTAAAAAATGCTAATTTAAACATTAATATTTTTCACAAAAAAGTAAATATCATAAAATTATCTATAAAATTGAGGGTAGGTACATAATCACATCATGAACATTTACTAAACATAAATGTAAACAAATGTAAAGTTAATTTTCAATAAAATTAGTTTATTGCATCATTTTATGAAACATGTAAATTACACAAGTTCTAATAAAAAATACTAAACTATACTTTCCATCCAAAGAATTTGCTTACATAATATTTCTATATATTTATCAGGATTTAAATAGAGTATAATATCTAAAATAAGCTTCATTATATTTTGTTTCCTGTGAACTTCTCTGACATATTCTTAATGTCAAACTGACAGAGGTCACGTGCTAACATTTGTGATAAAAATCCACATGACACGTACAAGGGAGTATAAGGGAAGTTTAAGGAAACATATTTGAATGATAAAAGCCAGCTTGGAAATTTTTTACTTTCTTCAATTTTAAAGTAGATTGAATGACTTAAATAATTTGACAGTTATTTTTGTTCTTATATCTTAGGTTATGATGCATTTTCATCACTTTTCTCTTAACCTTAGAATTAACAGTAAGATTCACTTGGATCCTATCAACTTCTTAAACACATTTTCTAAACTATTTATAGAATAGTATTAAAAGAATATAATGTTGTGTGTAGCAGTGAAGAAGTTGGTGAAAAAAATCACAGTAAATGTACAAACTATAAGAAATCTTAAAATCTGAGAAGCTAATTTTGATAAATGTTTGCCTCCTTTGCATTGTCTTATAGCAGGAAAACTGGTCATAAAGCTATATATTTTGAAATAGCCTTGGGAGGAGTTGAAATTAGACAGATTTTGATCAAGAAACTTTTGACAATTTTTCTTTTTATGTAGTTATCTATTTTGTTTAATCTGTTTTTTGGTTTTCAATTGATATGGTGGTGAAAATCTCTCATATGAAGAAAAATGGCATTGTTTGAGTTGCTATATTTAATGTATTTTTTATGTCTTGAAATTATACTATCAACATTTCTTCCAGTTTCACTTACATAACTCGTCTCACAGAAATAACATGGTATTATATAAATGTCTTATTTTTGTATTTATATGTGTTGTGCTATCTGAAGTTAGGCTCTTTTTAATAGTGTTTGCATATTCATATTAATTTTTTTTCTCAAGGGACTCAATTTTCATATTGTAGCCACTATAAAATGGTTTTATATTATACTTCATTTATTTTCATAGAATTTGTAATAAAATGGAAAATTTGGATCTTTGAAATTAGAAAAAAAAGTTTCCATTTCATGCTCAAGCAGATTCTGAAAAAAATATTCTATAATCTCTAAGAAAACAATTAAAATAATACATGTTTTAACCTGTTTATGTTATTATGAAACTTGTAATTTTTCATTATACATTGAGGATTCCATGGGAAAATGCTAACTAATCTCCCTTTTTTGGATATCTTGATAACCAGGTTTTGGTTACTATTACTTACTCACTAATTACTGTTGAAACAACAATCAGTCATGTGGCTGTTACAACTTGCATAATTATTAATAGTTTCGACTCCAAAGTCAATTAGATATATCAAATCTATAAAATAATATGTTAATGTAGTCAATTCAAACATTAAGTGTAAAACAACTTCTATAACTGGAATAACATTACTTTTATTAGTATTACTAGTACTAAAACTAAACGTAAATAATACATCAATACACAAGAAAACTAAAATTTAAAATCTACAAAATAGAAATTACAGAATGAATAAGTGGGAGATTACAAATTATGTAAGCTACAGTTATTATAAATTAAATATAATTTAATTCTATTTTTTGTAAGTGTTAGGTTAATTCAGTATCACCGTTATTAATATTAGTATTACTAGTAGTAGTAATACTATTATTATTATAGATAATAATGTACTACATGACCAGTGAAATTGTAACAGAACATACAGGTTTATTAACATTTTTAAAGTTTCTCAATATAGTAATAAAAGTTTACTTACACACAGAGCATTTTGTGCATTAGAAAAGCCTACTACTTTCCAAAAATATTTGGTAGTATTTATGCCGAAACAAAATATCGTTTTACACGTAGGGGCCATTTTCTAAACCTGCTTGTTTCATGAAAAAAATATTCCGGCATTTTTCTATAGAGGCCGCTATAGTCACGCGTTTCCATTTGTTTGTTTGCAGTTAAGCGCAAAGCAGCAAAATTAATTAATAGGCTATTAGTGTTGTGCCCACCGCAAATATCGAAACTCAATTTTTAGCATTAAAGTCCGTAGACTTGCTGCTGTGCCACTTGGTATGGGTAATATATATCCATATTTTATTTTGGTAATATACAAACAATAATACATACATACACGTATAAACTATAATTACACATACAACTGGACAGAAAAAAATAAAAAATAGGAGGAAAATGATAATTTAAAGTACACGTAAATCTGAGTCTAAACAGTTACTAAAAATCTATAGATATAAGTAGTCAAAAAAGCATGTTGCTCTCATTTTTTTATCTTCCTTCTAAATTGTAGGTTTAACATAATGTAAGCAAATTTTAATTATACGTGTGTGTGTGTTTGTTATAACAAAGCCACATCGGGCTAACTGCTGTGTCCACCGAGGGGAATCGAATCCCTAATCTTAGCATTGTAAATTCGAAGACTTACTGCTGTCCCGCCGGGGGACATTCAGTTGTACATTAGACGTAAACAAAATTATTACTAACGGTGGACATTATATAAGATGCTGTCTCTGATACGATTTTTATTTTTGTTTATCATTTCAATATTTTCTAATTTTATCGTAATTTTGCTTCCTTAACTGATAACCAATGCTTTTTTTTTAAAAAAATCGATGATGATTCGTTTGAAAATATTTCTTACTAATTCGGGGTGATTATGATCCAACACATATATTACAAACCTCAAAATGATAATTATTTTGCTAATAATTCAACTGAATGTTATATCTTAAAGTAGCTGATGGGTCCTTGTTTGTGCCCCCCCCCCCAGTGGCACAGCGGTGTGTCTGCGGACTTACAACGCTGGAAACTGAGTTTCGATACCAGTGGTGGGCAGAACACAGATAGCCCAATGTGTAGCTTTTTGCTTAACTGCAAACAAACAAACAATCCTTATTTGTGAAATGATTTAGACATTGCACCATCGAATAATCAAGATTTCGCCGAAAACATGCGCTAAACTTCAATTCGTATCTGTGTTGGAACGCCAATTCATCTTCAAAATATTCTAACAAAGTAGGAATACTCAGATTATATTCGTATTATAATAATAGCTGACGTACCAATTCAAAGTATGTGGAAGACACAAGGTCCCCATGTGTGGTGACATAGTAGGGTCAAATATGAACGTCGAACCCTATTTGATTCTAGTGGGACCTTGATATCACATGCCAAGTTTGGTGACAATCGGTCTAGCGGTTCGCTAAGCATGAGCAAATACACATATACACTGACAGACTTTTGTCAAGTAATGGTTTACCTTTTTCATGTTTACTTGAATTGCACCGTGGTTATGCTTCTGATTTTTAGTGTTACTTTTATAAATGTAATAGGTTTTAGAAATTTAAATTGCAGCGGAATTTTATATATAAACTAAAACTATAGAAAATCTCTCTGGGACTAGTACATCTCTGTCTTTGGAAAACAATAATTCAAACGACAAGCTTAATGGAGTTTCTTCTCTTAAAAGTTAAAGTGATGGATATAAGCACGATTTCAGCTAAATATTCATTATTGCGTGTTTGTTTGTTGTTAAGCAGAAAGCTACACAATGGGATATCTATGCTCTGCCTACACAGATACCAAAACTTAATTTTTAGTGTTATAAGCCCCAGACTTACTGTCGAGTCACTGGTGGGCTATTCATTATTTTCATTAGTAGCAGAAACGCCGCCCGTGGGGAGGCTATTTGTTTAATCGTATTATTCATACCTCATTGAAACAAATTAGAAAAGTGAACATTTTCTGAAAAAATGATTTTTTTTCTGGGAAGTATTGCAAGCGAAAAGTGTTCGGATTGTACTTTTTTAGTCATATGCAACGCGTTCTATCAAAATGATTCAATGTAAAGAGCTCAAAATTTTCATAAATTTTACTGGTATGAACAGTAGTGTTTTTATATATATTAAAAGTGTTACCATTTTTTGAAAAAAAAATAATTGTTTGTTAAGAACTTCAGTTTCTCAGTACTACACATAAAAATTACATTAATAAAGATATAATCAAACCCTCACGTACAGTCCTAGTGAAAGTTATGCTCTTGTTGTGAGGAGAGCTCTTTTATTTAAAATTGAGTTATATTATAAAGAAATGGTTGTTTTACATATCACAGTTATTTTTCTAATTGTCTGAATTTTGAATATCGAATATGGGAAAGTTTTATGGATTTTTTTTTGTGGTGTTATTCAATAGATGGCGCAGAAGTTTTGGTTATACACATAGATACTGACATACACGCTACGTCCATTATAGTAAGAAGATACTGTTGTAACGTTGTTTTTCTGTTGACTGGGTCCTCTTAAATTATTTGGAGGAAATATTTTGAAGAGGAATCCATGTAACGACAACAAATTTGCTTATTTCTTCCTTAACATTTTTAAAAGTTTGTACACTGGTATAGCTTATACTGTTGTAGGCTTAAATTAACAAATGACATCCAAACGGAAATATCTCGCTATCGGTACTAACTAACGTGACAATAAACTTACTCATACAATTTCATGACAGATCGATCGAGTAACTGAGCATACGAAATATCTAATATCGATTCAAATATGTTACTGAAACTAAGCATTTCACTTTTAGCTGAAAGTAAAACAATGACTGATGGACACTCTACCGAATAAAAACAACTGCCTCAAAAGTTCGTTGGTCCACTTTTCCTGAACTAACTGCTTACTCGTTCTTGATATATCTGTAGCCTTGTGTCTAGACAGTCGTCGAAATTACTAGATTTTCTTTATGTCATCTAGAATGTTTCAGGACTACTTTAATGACATACACCCTCTATCTAACACCTAAATTAAAATATTGAAAATATAGTTTACAGCTTGGCCAATCTTAATGCAAAAAAACAAACATTATACTAAATTGTCCATTCACCAAGTCTCTTTGGTGGTTTTCTCTTTCAAGTCCCATGATATACAGACGTGATAACCTCTTGTCCCTTTTCATCACTGGCTGTCCTGTCATTGGAGGAGTTTTTTCTAGGTAGATGATCGAGTGTGTCCACTTAATGATCCACTGGAAATAGTCCTAGCGGAATCTCTGGACTTCTCAGCAGGTTGAATTTCAACTCGCGAATTCTTTACTGGAATTATTCTATTGACTGTTCTTTCACTAGCATACTTCCAAGGACAGTCACAATAGGTGACCTTTGGATTGGATCGCTTATCTTTCTGGATTATGTAAACAAAATAATTGATTATCTTCAGAACAACATGTGGTTCTTCCGAACACAAACTTAACTTTTTAGCTCATCCTTCCTTGCAATGGGAATTGTTTAGCCATGCCATGTCATCTCGATGAAATCCAGTCTTATCAGCATTAACATCGTAGTTACGTTTTGTTTTATAGCAAGCTGGGTTAAGTCTTTCCTGGATAAAGTCATATATTCTTTATATCCATGAGAGCTTCTTCAACCACCAATCTCTCAGAATATGCTGGAGTGTTTGGTCACTCTACGTCACAGTCAATAGATGAAGTATGAGTTTCACTTCTTGGTGGTAGAATGACTAACCCTCCTGTTGTCACTGGAACTTCAACCTCTGGTATAATTATTACCTTGTAGTACATAGGAATTTCTTGGTTATAGACTTTGAAGCTACCCTAATCATATTTACACGTCTCCTCATGAAGTCAGGTCCCAGTAAGTACTCTTCTAAGACATCAATTATCCACGTACCACGAGGTGTAGAGAAGCCTCATACAGTAAAGGTAATTTCCAACTTTCCTGTTACTGAAACATTATATCCACTTGCTTCTTACTTCAATCCCACTGCTGTTTTTCACCTCTGAAAGCAATTTACAATATTTCATTAACAAATCAGATTGAACCAGCTGTAGAACCAGTGATGATTAACATACGGGAAGATTTCTATCAATAATCCATGAATTCGTGAACGATTTTCCTCAAATAAAGAACTTTTTTGTGGTAGATGGAGTATTTCCAGCTTAGTTTCGTTCCATAAATCCCGCTAGTTCCTGTCTTTTTTATATATAGTTAAATCTTTGTTGTTCCTGGGCTCTAAGACATATTCTCAAGTCGTTGTTTCCTTGGCTTAATAGCAGCTACTGTTCGTCATAGTCTTGGATGTAATAGCTGTGCTTCCTACAATTATAGCAGTTCACGTATTTTCTTGTGGTTTATATCCTCCATTCGGTGTAACTAACTGTTTGATTAATTCTTTCAGATTATTGTGAAGGGGAGTTGATGTTTTAATACTATAAGATCTGACATTCCCGTAACTTCTAGATGGTGCCTTTAGTAGTTTATCTGCAATTTTGAAGGATTCTAGCCCTAATGCCAACTGTAAAAACTTCCTTCAACGATGAAAACCTAATTTGAACTGCCCAATTATCTTACTTAGATGTTTCTCGTGAAATGATGGATTCATTGGCATGTGACCAATTTATAGATACCGTAAAAGACGAATTAGGATGAACTTTTAAAACCTTATGTAAGTTCATCTAAGATATCTTCTTTCCTCTATACCTTGTTTTAGTAATTTGTTCTGGATACTTCCTTCTGGTGTGTCACTCCAAACCTGTTGGATAAGGCAACTACTAATGCTTGATAGTTATTACCGTTCTTAGGTGGAATATTACTTAACATTATCAAAGCTGGTTCTTTTGAATGGGCAGCAAGACGAATAGTTATTATTCATTATTCCACTCACTCAATCTGGAAGTGATATAGAACTGAGCCTGGTATGTGTTGGATATACAAGACTGTTTAGTGTAAGAGTTTCTTTTTAGTTCATTTAGAGATTTAATATTTAATGAATATTTAGTTTTCATAACAAGAGTGTTAAAAGTAACTATTTTAAAAGCGACAGTTATGATAAATTTCGTTACGTAACTCGATAAGAGTCGTACGTTGTGTGTGTAGTTCAACTGCTGTAATTTGACGTCACATTACACAAACCTTCTGTATTTTCCTCGTTACCTTAAGTGAGTATTATTATATATTTCCTCTTTTGAATCTTGTTCCAACATACATTGGAATTGATGGTGGAAAAGATGCCGTAAGTGAAGCTAGTTCAGAAGTTCTTCTGGTTTTCACATATGGTTTTTCAGGTAGAAGCACAAGTTTTTTGAAAGGGTATGAAGTTAGTGAGAGTGGGTTATCTGTGGAAGATATCAAAGGCTTATTTCGAGAAGCCAGGTGTCCACCATGGTAAGGAACACTACCTGCACAATGTGACCAGTTACTGTCCATACAGCTTTTACAAATGTAGGTTAGCAATGGCAGGGTGATATATGATAATTTTTTACCATGGCACACAAGTCAGATGGAATCAACTGTAGGCAATATAACTCAGAATGATTGGAAATATCAATACCTCCCCTCCACAAAAAAATGAGAGGAGAGAGAAAAAATGAATAAATAGACAAATTAATGGCACTAAACACTGACTCAGGGCATGAAAATCAATATATTTTCCCTTACTGAAGAGTGTGATTTGAGAAACGTATCTTCAGATTGACACCTTATATAATACCTACATCATCCCAGGGTGTATTGTGTCCATTTAAATATTCTATAAAGATGAAATAATACAGGTTCATGAAGACCTTAATCAACCTACCACTGATTATGTATAATAATGGACGGAATGTGATGGTCATCCAGCAATGTCCTTCCTTTAGGAACTAATACAACCTGTCCTTTCTGAGTAAATGAAATTGCTCAATAATGACAATATCAGCAGTTTCCAGAAATGCCTCTTCCAAGCATATACATATGTGTTGTATCAGCATGGCCATTTTCACCTAGATTGTTGAGAATGCTTAGTGGGTTAGATCTTTTGTTTTCACTTACAAAAATTTTTTAATAGAGGTTTGTAATACCTTCATGAATTGTGCTTTGTATCAAAAAGGCAGGTCTATGTAAGATAGGCGAGATTTTAGTGAGTGAGGACAATACTAAATAATGGTCCTGCATTTCGGGGCCAGAGGAACTTGTCCATTTACTCACTGTTTTTTATGGGTACGTTAATGGATATGGTAGATTTTGGCAAATTTCTGTATTTGTTTACATAAGGCCAGAAAATCTCGAAATTGTTGAAAATAGACTCTGTAGGAAGAACAGGATGTAGTAGTTTAATTCCAGTGTGGAAGAGGTGTCACCTTGCTTCTGCATAAGAGATATTATTCACTATACCTTATTCTCCTCAGCCCATTTTGAACAAGATGAAAAAGTACGAAGAATGGGAACCAGAGTAGTTAAAACAACATGGCTCTAACTGACACAAGTAGCTCTCCTGTTTCTGCTTGAAGCCAATAATCCTTAACTTTAGAAACCAGGAAGATTCTCTAACTCAGGGATATTAAGAAAATGAGATCATTATTGACAACAAAATTTCTCAAGGAATTTAAAGTATTATAGGGTTACCTCAAAAGGAATGCTGTGGTAATCCTTGACTTCAAGAGAAAGTTACTGTCCTACGATGATGTTTCGACCAATAGGTCCACATATCTTAATTTCCTTACCAAATTTAGAGAGTCAGCGAGTCCTTATTAGCCATTTTGTATGAAAAAGGGAGATATTCATGAAGAAAAAGATGCTTATGACCATAAATATAAAACCAGAAACAGACTTACAGAACTTGTATGAGATTGTAACTGTAAGCCTGCAAAGTCATGCATGCATGGTCATTTATTTGTTATTATATTTTTTGATGAAAATCTATTGTTGTAAGATATATTTTTAATGTTGCAATTTGTTACTCAGAATACCTAGAAAGTTCTAAGGATGTGACACGAAGTTTTACTAGTATATTTGAAAATAGATTATAAATATGAGATAGTTGCGAAGTTTGTGGAGTTCTTCATGACAGAGAGTTGAATTAGTCAGTATGTTTTTCGCGGAGTATTTGGACCTGTGTTTGCTGTGACACTTACTGAGTTACTTCATTCAAGTGCGATTTGTTCTACGTTAGATAATGTCTTACTTAGAATAGACCTACGACAATTTACGACAGTGTACATAGTTTAAAGCTTGTATAAACATGAGAGGGTAATAGATTAATACACTATAACTTATGAATTATTCAATCAAATATTTTCAATGGATAATTTAAAAGGACCCACCAAGAAAAGAATAACCTGTCATCCAAAGAAGGATATTATTTTGGTTTAAATAAATTCGAATTTTGAATATATTTCAAATAGAACTCCAACTGTTAGAGGTGACAACCACGAGGTCATATAGTGAGATTCGAGAGTAACTTGAGATTATGAAGCTACTGAGACATGATCTTAGGAGGACAAAACAAAATTTAAAGACCAAGAAAGAGATGTATTTTAAAGAAGAATTAAAAATAAAAATAAATGAAATTCAAGACAAGATCGATGAAGTTATTGGGGATTTACAGAAATATTAGAACAATAAGTTTAAAGAGCTACAAAAGTACATTGATAAAGTCAAAAGTGAAGCAATAATAGCATCATTGAGGTAGAAATGAACAATGGTGACGGAACAAAACTTCTGGAAAACGAATTATTAAATGCGAAGATTAAATCTCTACTACTAGCTCTATCAGTGCTGTTATTAATTACCTGAAAGTCTTTATTAGCTACTTTATACTTTGCATGCAAAATTTAAATTTTTCTTTAAATCCTGCTACCATTTAACCATAATCTCTATCCTATTTAGAATAGCCCCCAGTTTTATATTTAACCTATAAACTCTGCACAAATATGCACAACTTTATTAATAGCTTCTTTAAATTTGCATGTCAGCCCTGCATTCCAAAATAGAACTCTCCTTGCACTTATCACATCTAACAATCTGTGAGTGCTTAACATTTACACTACTCTTAACCTATAGCCTGGGAATAAATAACCAACACTACATACAAGAAACCTATTGATAACACTGTTAATCATAGTGTTAGAGTTAAATGCATTATGCTATTTTATCACATTATTGTCTTACTGGAGCTGTCAGGGTTTTATATATGTGGGCTTGGATTATTTACAGTAGGTGTCTGTGATTTGTTGGCGATAAACTCGAACAATAAACGGACAGCACACAATCCACTTGATTTAAAATAATATATTCAAAACAAGTCTAACGTATGTAGAAATATTATTTACACTACAGAATATCACAGTTTTATCTAAAACTCTAAATAATTATCTTTTCTTGTTAAAAGTCCAAATATAACAAGACCTCTCTCTCTAATAATTCATTTCTTTGTTTTTCCCCTGTTACTATCCATTTTATTTATTTTTTTGTTTTTTCT
>NW_013665790.1:716840-718308 GCF_000517525.1 Limulus polyphemus | reverse complement strand
TGACGGCCCTATTTTATTTTCTCAGTGATGGGGCGGGGGGGGGAGGGCTTTGTGGCCCCTCCTTTTTTTTAATATTTAATATTTTTACATGCTGTTAGTGAGAGAACCTGTTGTTAAAATATTTGAATCCCACCACTGGTACAAGGTATAGTTGAAATACATGAAGTGGTTTAAAATTTAACCTACATTTTTATCCGAACTTTCACCAAACAAAATTCGACTGATCTTGCATTTCAATTTTCTATTTAAGATTAAGTTTTTAACCATTCTGGCTATTTTGTTTTCTACTAGCCATTATTTGTCATTCGTGTTGCCAACTCACTGCATTAATATCAGATGTGAATACACCAATAGTTAACTGTTTGGAGATTTTTTGGATGTCTGTGATTTATCTGTGGTTTTTAAAAATTTGTAGACTAATCTCTCATTCAGCCAGTTAAAGTCAGACATGTAGGCTCTGAATAAAGCCATGGACAGACTTGCTTTGAAGTTTCTAGGGGGACCCAAACTCAAAGACAAATAAGCCACTTAGAGAAGGGCCCGTGAAAACCACGCTGCCTGGCACCATCGCCTCTCCAGTTGAGTCCAGTCTACCAGTTGCTCAACGAAGGATGCATAATGTTGCGTCAGCGAGGTCACGTGACTAGTGTCACGCCACGTTTCTAGAACTATCCTGCTCCTTCGGGAGTGCTCTAGCATGTGCTAGATTGGGGTGGTATGGTATATATAAAATGGTCACGGCGTGACGTGACAATGAGTGTAGGTAGTGAGTAATTGAACTGCAGTCAGAAAGTATTGTTGAAGTTCGTTGTTATATCGTTTGTTATAGAGCGACTGTTGAAAATAAGTGTATCGGTAAAGTTATATTCGGAAAGAATAAACCAGTTTTATTAAGAAAGGACTTGTGTCGCTAAAGTTTCGTGGGAACGAAGTTACGGAAAATTAACTAACGACTGGAGGCGTAACAATACTTTGGAATTAACTCCATCCCCATTAAATCAAAGCTGATTGAATATATGGTAATTCGTCAGTGGATTCTGAAGCGTCCTATATGTTATTTATGCCTGATGTCCATCTACCTGAGACATGAACACCATATTCAAAAATCAAGGAAGACCTTCCCAGAACTTAGATCTTTACAGAATATATCCAAGTGCCCAAAAGGTCTGACTAAATCAGAATCAACAAGCCAGATAGTGGCAACATATCACTCAGTCGAGAGAGTTTCTACAGTTCCTGACATCAAGGTGGAAGCCTCCATGTCAGCTGTTGCACCTCTTTCACCAACCAAAAAGACCTAGACCAAACCTTCAAGATGAGGAAAATTAGAGTTGCCCAACATAGTGCCAAACGAAGTAAAAGAACCCCTATGCTTCAACAGATACCATCTTAAAAGCTCCACTGCTAAGAACAAGTAACCAGGTGAACGGAGACTTGGGTCTTTATAATTATAGTATTTTGGCACTTG
>NW_013665790.1:714820-715903 GCF_000517525.1 Limulus polyphemus | reverse complement strand
CATCGAGTTGTTGAATGAGCAAAGCAATTATAAATGGCTTTAAGTATACCAAAAAAAAAAAGAGGTAATAACTGTTGTTTCCTGACTTGAAGCATGAAGACATGCTAAGTTCAAACTATGGTTGTCACAGTTTATAAACACTGCTTTTGGATTTTTGTTTCGAATTCTTTGTTGAACGCCTGACAGATGACCTGACATTACAGCAGCATTATCATAACATTGTGAACAACAATCACTCAATAAAATTCCATCTGCTTCTAATTTTATGCTTATTGTTTTCTCAATATTGGCAGCGTCTTTTTCCTTTATCTGTATAAAGTCAATAAATGACTCTTTGACTTCTACATTTCTTGTCTTAAAGTCAATGTCAACAAACCGAATCACTTGGGCCAATTGCTCACGATGGGCTAAATCAGGTGTGGAATCAAACAGAATACCATAGTATTTGTTTCTGCGAATTGCTGACAAACAATAATTTCGCACATGTGAAACCATGAGATTTATAAACTCATTTTGGATTTTAGGAAAAAGATAACATGTTGACGTTTGCTTGTTTTTAACAGGCTCGAAATGCTCTCTCATTACTGGATCATACTTTGCTAATAACTGCAAAAGTGACAGGAAATTTCCAGGGTTTTTGTTTGAGGTTATGTCCTCAGTACGACCACGAAATGCAAGATTCTGAGAAGCTAAATATTGTGTACAATCCAGCAAACATCGCAGTACATCACTCCATATATTTTTTCTTGCTGAATTTGCCTTTGCAGCTCTTCATCAATGCCACTTTGAAGACGAATTTGGCGCTCAGTTTCTTTCCAAGCAGCAAATGACTCACGATGACTGTCACTATTTTCATGGGCATTTAACTTTTCAATTTTTTTTTCTACTTAGAGAATCTACCATGAAAGCAGACGGACTATCGGATGTCATATATGTAGATGAAAAAAGAAGACAAAAAAAGCAGTATGCTGCTTTATGTAGAGGTGAACACACCAACCAGGAACGATTGACCTCTTGTCTATTCAGAAGGCATCGTTTGAACCAAAATGCAGTCATAGAACGCCCATCTTTGGCATCAAATGG
>NW_013665790.1:705115-713892 GCF_000517525.1 Limulus polyphemus | reverse complement strand
CCAACAATATCACCTGGATAGCTCTTTGCTCAGTCAGAACATTTTTCTTGCAATTTTCCGTCTTCGAAATCTCCGGAAACAATATTTTACACATCTAGTAGAAATCCAAACCATGAATCTAAATCTAGTAAGCAGGAAAATCTTCCTGTTATTTCTGTAATCAAGTGATCAATAACATCCTTCATGATGCAATAAATTTCCTGTTCAACAGTCATTCCAGCATCAGCTGCATTTTCACCTGGCATTCGTTTACGACATATTTTACTTCTTTCAATGGTCAATCCCCATGTGTCAGAGGTTTAACTACATGAACACTACAGGAGACAAGTCTGAAATTGCTCGAATGAAAATTACACACACTGTAGAGAAGGGTGTAATCATAACATAATATAAGCCTAGAGGCTCAAAGGCTATATTTAATATTAAAGGTTTTGATAGAATGAGAAAACTTAAATATAGGCTATCTAATTAGTGGTGCTAGATTACAGTTCCTAGGATTAAGTCGCTAGTACATCTAGATCTAACATTAATGTTAGACCTGTTATTTCCATCTTTTTAGTCTTAGGTTTGGATCTAGATGTAATAATAATGACAGAAATTTCGCTTTGACATTTGACATTTCTACTACGTTCTTACTAGGATATACAGTTTACATTCAAATCGCTTTTGAATTTTTGTTTTTATTATACTTGCCGATGACAACGTAAGCTAAACAGCCATTTTAATTTAATTATTCATTAATTTAAAATTATCTCGTTTTTAGTATCTAAAAAAACAAAGGTTTGGTATATTCCCGTAACATTCCAAGATTTGTGTTTGTCAAGCGCAAAGCTACATAATGGCCTATCTGTGCTCTGCCAACCGTGGGTATCAAAACCCAATTTTTAGCTTTATAAGCCTTCATGCAGATTTGTCACTAAGCCACGGGGATGCAGGGGAGGCAATATTAGAAGAGTAAAACCAAAAAACAATAAAATATGCTATTAATTCTTTTGATTTTTAATAATGCTACTTTAGCGCCCTCTGCAGATGTCTGATGTGGCATGTGATATAGAAAAGAATGGTTGTGTGAAGCTGTATATTATTGAACAGAGAATTACCCACAACTATGGCAAATAACGGAGTAATAGGAAGTTATGCGAATGAAATGCCTGCCACAACGGCTGAACCTGAATATGCCAACGACCCAGCAGCTGGTGGATTTTTTGCTTCCGATTTTAGAAGGTTAACAGTAACACTTAATAATATTTTATTACTTTAGTAAGTCATCACTAAATCACGTACTGCACTGCAGTGCCATAACTAAGCAACCTAACTGTTTTAGTTACATGTGTCTAATCAGTATATGACCTATCTATGCTATTGAATTTTTCTACTTCCACCCTACTCCAAACTTCATTCAGAAACTCCTTTTTGTATATCCAGCCCTGATCTCTAAAACAACTCACACAGTCTCCTCCAAAACTCTTTATGTTTCAGCTTCTACCATATTCTGAAAAATGTGAAACTGACAGCAAACTATTCAATAGGCTGACCACCTCATCATAAAAGTAATACTGCTAATAAAAGATGATGAATGTGAGTTTTGAGTATTTTAAACTTGTGTCCCCTAGGCATGTTGCCTGCAGTTCTTTTTAATTTATTTATAAAAAATGTCATTTGAGCCCCTATTCTCTCCAATAAAAACATGTAAAGAGATTTCAAACTATTCTTATATGATAAACTCCTCCTCCAAACTGGAATAATCCTCGTAGCTCTTTCCTGATGCATAAATAAGGAAACTGAACACAATAGTTCAACTGAGGTGCAACCAAATCAGCATAGTATGTACTAATGACTTATTTTATGTATGGAACTTTAAATTCTGTTTTCTTATAACTAGCTAATGTACATTGTCCAGAAGACTTTTGATATAATGTAGTCACTATTAAACATGAATTTTGGGAAACTAAGGGACATTTTGGCCCTTCAAGAATGTCCTGTCTCCCAACCTCTCTTAACAAGGAGAGAACTAATTGCTATATCAAACCCTGATCCCTCAATTATTCACAGCCTTTTTCTTAAACTCTTGTATAGCTTCAGCCTCTGTAAATGTAAATGCCAAATTGTTTTACCATATATTTACTTCCCGATTGCAGAAATAAAACTACATCAACTGAAAATGTGTTACCTTTCTTAAATTTATATTTATGGCTTCTTGGTGTACTACCCTTTGAATTCAACATGAAAAAATTAATGCATCAATCTTATTACCTCCCTTCAACTTTAATAAGTGTACAAGTTAAGTTTTAACTTAACCCATTCACCTACAAAATCATACTTGTAACTCTGCTCTGAATCCTTTCCAATAACTTGATGCAGGGGCATCATATTTAAATCAGTTAGGGGTGGGAAAACATTTAACAGAGATCCAGGGGAAACTTGGGCTTTTAAGGGTTAAAATGGAAAAGTTCTGTCTATTTTGGGAGCATTGGCTTTGATTATTTCCTATGTCATTCAAACTAAGGAAGAAGCTAGACTGTCATAACATATGGCAGGTTTTTTAGCTGTTTGATTAATCTTTTATGTTTTAAACTTAATTTTGTCTGATGTGTCAGTAGAAAAGGTTGTTATTGCATACCACACTTTATATATTTGTGTGTGTGTATGTATATATATGTATATTTCCCAAAATAAACAAATAATAATAAATCATGGGGTTGGGACATTTGCTTTACCTAAGTGATGTTTCTGACTCAATAACCTTCATAAGATAAAGGGACCACAACTGAACAAAATATTCAAAATGAGGCCTGACTGGTGATTTGTACAATAAAACCAATTTACAACTTAAGACTTGTAGTCAATATTTATATACATGCTTATTTACTAAAAGGTTTATTGGAGTTAAGTAAGTGTCTCAGTAAATAACAGTTATTACCACAATTAAAGATCTCGCTATATAATGATCATTATCTTAAATTAAGGTTACAATAACTAATGATCATTACCACATGTATGATTAACATGTTAGGCTTTCCTTGAGTTATGGGTTGTTTTAGTCAATATGGTTCTAAAACATTTTGTTTTTGGTTTCTTTGTTACACGTTTTTATTGGGTTTCTTATTACCTATTAATTTGCAAGACCACCCATCAGATATCAAAGTAATTTTATACTTTTAATTCAATAAACTGTTAGTAATTATTGATGTTGTAAATTACTTTTTTCTGTGAAATTTAAAATAGCAGGGGATTCAAACTCATGTCTTATTTTTCACTCAAATGTTATTGAAGTCTGAGGGTTTGAAATCTTATCTTGTTTCAGTTTTTACTTCAGAAAAAATTCTAGAATTTTCTGCAAACACAATGTGGTGTGTATACTTGAATAAATAAAAATTAACTCTTCATTCAGGTATATCTATGAGCTTTTCTCATTTGTAAAGCAGATACTTGTAAAAATTATTATCCACAGGTAACAGTTTATTATAACAAATATTCTAAATAGACTGTAATAATTTCACACAGACTGTGAAATGTGGTAAAATTAAAATCCTAAATTTGTAAAGTATTTTTCAAACTGAACTTGTATATTTTTATATTAGTAACAAAAAGTAATTTAGAGATCAATTTGTTTTCTAAAAGATGTTAAGGCATGGTTTGTATATTTTAATATGCTTTATATTTGTAACTGTGAACTGTTTTTATTATTTCATTCTGAATGTCAACTTCATATAGAAAAAATTGAAATTCATAAATATATTGTATTAGTTAAAAATTACTTGAAATTACTTAATCATCAAATTACCCTCTGACTTTATAACACTTACTATTGATGCAGTCTATGTATTGCAACATATTAATTTCATGTTTTTGCTTGTTAGAACTCCCAGTGTAAAAAATTGACCAAAAAAAATGAAATCACAAGAACTGGAAGCGTAACTCTATTAGTTGATGATCTATGATTGTTGATTATGTTGATTAATGTCATCTTAAATAACTGATTAATCAAAATTATGATTAAATCTATTAGTGTCATGAAAATGATAAACTAACAGAAATTGGTGTTTCTGATTATTACTATTTTTTTGTTATTGCAACTATCCAAGTCTGATGAGAATAATTGATTAGTTGAATGTAACTGATTAATGAGCCTGTCATTAATCCATTATCCAATTCCACTAATCATCAAGCTCCAGAAATCACTAATATTCTCTGTAAAATGTGTAAGGAACCCCAACAGTTGTCAGCAAAAGTAATTGAAATATTGATAGTATTTTTGTTTAATTGTTTTTTATGACTTGCATAGTATGGCTATGTAACCAACAAAGTCATGTATCCACAAGTAATTTAGCATGAAGGTAGTTAAAAAATAATTTATGAAGCCAATGTATATAGATCCCATAGGTAATTCACCAGTGAAGGTGGTTTAACTTACTGCCAAGCCTTTGTAGCCTTCAATCTTGTGTTAAATATGTAGGGTCATGCATTACAAAAAAACAGCAAAAAAAAAGCCATTTACCTTTCTTTTTGAAAATATATTTCTGATTTAAGACCAAGTGGTATATTAGATTTTATTTCTTTGATTAAATTATTATAATAAAGATTATCAATGTATCACTATAGTTTTATTGTAGGATTTTTTTTCTATTTAAATTTTTATGAAGTAATTGTTTCTTTTTTTTCTATAATTCCATTCTATGTGGTAATTTTTCTCAATGGATATGTTAAATATACATTTTGAGACTTATTTGTATTGATTGTCTAAAAGCCAGTAGGAATTATGTCAAGACATATCAGTGTTTTTTTTTTATTTATAATTTCCATTCAGAGCTAACCAAAATGTTATGTGCACATAGCTGTTCCTAATTTTAAACTGATAAAGGAGAGCTGGTCAACAACATCCACCTTGAACTTGTGGGTTACTATGTATGGCTGAATCCTGGAATTTCACCCTCACTCTTATAGTACAATCACATTTATTAATGATTTAAATATTTTCTCAGACTAATATTTTTAAGTTATTTGATGATACTAAGCATTGAAGCCATGAATATTTGAAAAGGACTTGTTTGTATGAAATGACATTGGTGTTGTGAGTAGAGCCACTTGTTGGGACTTGTTGAAGTATATACTTCAACAACTTTACTTTGTATTTTCAATCTTTCAGTACGAGTTCACAGATTAATGTGAATTCCTTTTCTGCTGATATAAGTACAAGTATCACTCAGTTACCACCAATTTATGAAGTTCATTGTCTGTTGAGATTGTGACAGCCATCATGTATTGTGAAAGGTGATGGTCAGGTTGACATATACAGTGAGAAGAAGAGTAATGTAACATCATCCAACATGTGGTGGGGTCCATGCTGCCTCCTGGACCCTCTTCTTTCATCCCTGCCACATATTTCCCTTCACACATTTTGAAGCTGAAGTTGATGAGGTCAAAATGGAGTGACTTTTCCACCCAGTACATCTCTACCTACTGAATATCTCTCAACTTTTTCTACCTTATGTATGCCTCCTACCCATTGCTTTCTTTCTTCTACCCTGTTAGTGCCACATCTGATGTTTACTTCGGGTTTCAATTCATTTCTGCTGTTTTATGCCTCATCCTTTCTGCTTTACCAAGTAATGCATAGAAGTTATTGTTTAAATATAGTTTATTCATCATCAACACGTAACTTATAGGAATTAATGTACTCTTGGTAGATATTATACCTTGCCATGTATACATCACTATTAATGTTTGATTCTAGTTCCTTATCATTTAACATGTATACCTAGAAGATAATGTTTAATTTGTGTTCATTACTTCATCACTTATCTTATCACTAATGCTTATCTTGGTTCATTATTCCTTACCATGTTAATCTTTAGTTCTAGTTCTTAGTCCTTAACATGTCCACATACAATTTAGATGGTAGTGTTTAGTTAAAGTTAGTTGCTCTTTCAATTGTAACACATTGCCATTGATACTTCATTCTGGTTTATTACTCCTTAATATGTCCAAATAGAAGGTAATGTTTACAACTCATTCATTACTTCTTCACATGTACTCTTGGTAGATATTATACTTGTCATGTATACATCACTATTAATGTTTGATTCTAGTTCCTTATCATTTAACATGTATACCTAGAAGATAATGTTTAATTTGTGTTCATTACTTCTTCACATGTACACATAGAAGATAATGCTGTTTCTTGGTTCTTTATTCCTTACCATATTAATCTTTAGTTCCAGTTCTTAACATGTTCACATAGAAGATATTGTTTGGAAATTGTTCATTACTCCTTAACATGTAATTCATTCGGGTGAATGTTTTGACATAGCTCATTACTCCATTGCATGTACACATAGGAGACAATGTTTAGACAGTTAATTCCTTCTTACCTTGTCCGACTTAGACTGTTGTGTTTGGTCATGGTTCATTGATCCTTTCTGTATACACAACAGTTGATGTTTAGAAATAGTTGCTTAGTCTTAACATGTATGCTTAGATATTAATGTTTTGTCATAGTCTTTTACTGCATAATGTATACCCACAGATGGTAATGTTTAGTTCTCTTCCATTACTACTCGACAATACTGTTTTGATATAGTTCATTACTTTCAGCATTTACATGTAGTGGATAATGTTTCATCTTTATTCATTGCTCTTTAACATGTCCACATAGTCTATAAATATTTGATCTGATTATTTACTTCATTACATACCATTGGAAGTTAGGTTTAGACATAATCCTTTATCCATCACGTCATACATCGACAGTAATAATTTGTTATTGTTCATTATTTTTTCACATATACACATTGTAGGTAATGTTTGTGCTTGTTCTTTACTTCTTCATTGGTCCACTTAGACTATAATTATTATATCTGGTTAATTACTACTTCATGTACCATCATAAGATAGGGTTTAGGTATAATTGTTTGCTCCGTACATTGTTACCCATTGTCAGTGTTTAGATATGGCTAATTACTCTGTAATAATGCACTCCAAGTAGATAATGTTTAGTCTTCTGGCTTCTTTACATATATGTATAGCAGTACTGGAGGCACTGCACATCTTTGTGGGCTGTCTTCTTGATATGACTGTTTCCTACCCATGGATTGGTACCTCATCCACTGGTCTTCTATTTTTCTGTTTTCTCAATGTTTCTGCTCCTTTTGTTGCCTTGCTACATTTGTCTCTCTCTGCCAACTTCTTCTATTTTGTTTCCTGTGCCTCATTCCTTAGCCCTGGCTATCTATGTATTCAGTCTGGTCTGTTCCATCTTTTTTTATTATGCATGTCCTCCATTCCTTCTTCTCCCTCAGGTCCTTGCTCAGTTTCAGGACACCTCTTAAGGAGTCCATTTGGTGGCCCCTCGCTGTCTATCCCAATCTTGTTTCTATTTATTTGCCTCCTCTAGTCTCAGTCCTGTCTTCCCCTTCCCAACTTTCCATTGCTTCTAGTCCACCTTCGCACATTGCTCATTCCTCAGGATATGACCTCCCTTTATTATTGTCCAGTCCACCTCCCTGATCATGTAGCTGTCCCCTTTTCCCATTCCTGTTGTCCTCCTACTTCTTCTGTGTTCCAACATACTTATCACTCTGGTCATGTTGTCACCATTCCCACACTGTAACACATTCCTCCTGCTTCACTGGATGGTTCTCCTGTGATCTGTAAGTCTCTTGTATCTCAGATTGTTGGGTCGCATTTCCTTCACCTTCTTTTCTGCCCATTTCTACTCTTTTTCATTCCTTCCTCATTCACTGCCTCCCTTCCTACTTCTTGTCTGATTGGAGTAACATTGTGGTTCTTCATGCTTTTACTTGGCTCCCTATCAAACTTCTAGCACATTTCTGCCCTCCCTGGACAAGAGTCCTATTACTACTTGCCATTGATAGCTGTTGTACATATATCTATGCCCATGTTTCCTCCCGCTTTCTCACTACCACTTTTCCCTTCTCCTTTGTCCTGTCTGGGATACTCAGTATTTTTGTCACACTTTTCCTCCTTGTGGTTCCTCTCACTGTCCTTTCAAAACTGGGACACCTCTTCTATGTGGGGCCTTTCTCCTCCAGCTCGTACTTCTTGTATATGCTTGTCAGACAGCAGAAGTTTGTACACTCTCTCTCAAGTCTCCTCTCTTCAGCTTTCTCCCCCCCTTCTCCAGGCTGGAAAGTGAACTGCCCAACAATAATCATTTTTCTCACATTCAACTGTCTCCATCATCTGGTTTTCTTGTCTCCAATAACATAGAAACTTCCACCAGCAGCCATTCTCCAATTAACCCTGCACCTGCAAGGGGTGTGAGTATTTATTTACTTATTTCTTCTTCACTGTTCTTCTACTTTTGGATTCCACTAGGTGGCTAGTGTTGCCTCACAGGGTATACTTATTGAAAATTCCACATCAGGTAAGGATAATGAAAAGTGTTTAGACCATTTGCACTGGCCCAATCAGTGCCCACTGTAAGATGGGTTGTTCTGCAAGACTACTGGAGCTCTACTCATGAGATTTATAGATGTTTTTTTTCCAGTCAGATCCAGACTACCCATTCTATGAACTATCATGGGAAAAATCAGAATCAGAGTTGTGCTTCTGCTTGCTTCTCTGGGTAGCACTTCCTGGCTTTTAAAAATAGATTTTCTTGGTGACCCATTGCGCTGTCTCCAGTAAAACACCTTTACAGACTGAAGGACCTGTTGGAATCCAGGTACATTCTCTGAGGCCCTGCATGGCCAGGTGGTTAAGGCACTCGACTCGCAATCTGCGGGTCGCGGGTTCGCATCCCCATCCCACCAAAC
>NW_013665790.1:691098-704582 GCF_000517525.1 Limulus polyphemus | reverse complement strand
ACAAACATTCTCTGAGTCTCCCCTACATGAATTCCCTTGGAGCATAGGAGACCTTTGCCACTTACCAGCTCCCAGTCACTGGGGTGGTGGACCCTGGAGAATCCTCACCGATTGGGGCCTGAAAGCAGGTGCTAAAACACAAGTCCCTCTATGCTGAGAAGTAGGGCAGGGATGTTTCTGGAGTTTAGTATGGATAACCTCATCCTATCTAGATACATCACAGTCTCTGAGTGGATTTTGGACACACCTTTCACCTAGTTTCTTTTTTCCTTTACCAACTCCTGCATGATGAAATAAGCTTGCCAAAACATTGTACATTTCTAATAAATCTTCTTTCACTACCCATTCAAATCATCTTCAAACTTTATTTAATAGTTAATCATACTTGTCATAAGATATTAGTCTTAGGACTTTTATATTTTTAACACCACATTCCTTATCTAGAATAATGTTTAGTAATCATACCATGTTTATCAAATTCATTGCCAATGATGAGTTTTGCTCAATTCAGAGCTCATCAGGCCAGCTGGGACACAAAAAGCACAATGGTGATTGGAAAACTATTTATATAAGCCATTTGTAACAACAGATTTGTGAATATCCTCACGAAGCTGGCAAAGCATGATTATAATTAATTATACTTGTCATAAGACATTAGTATTAGGCCTATTATATTTGTAAACACAGCATTCTTTATCCAGTCCCTTATTATATACTCCTCGAAAGCAGCAAAATTCTTCTCAAAGCCAGAAACACCCAAAAATGTAGATGATCAAAGTGGGTAGAGGAATCTGCAATGTGAGTGTAATAGATTTAAATTTTAGAAGCTGTACTTACAAGATAATGGTGGCATTAATGTTAAAGATCTTCCACTGTAGTACTTGAATGATTTTGATGATGAATTTTGTTTTGTAGGTATGGGTTGGGGGCTCTTTCTACCACTGCTGTATTCATTTGCATATTGTTTTTTTCATACAATTCATTGTACATTTATTTTATCTTCATAAAAAAAAAAAATCATTTATGTTTAGGCACGAGGACCTCAAAAATATGCTGGACAGTAATAAAGATGGATTGAAACTGGAGGCTATGAAAAGAATTATTGGAGTGAGTATAAAAGTAACTATACCAGAAATAGCAGTTGTAGTCAACTAAGTTTTATTAGTGTTTTTGGTTATTGTTAACACTTTGTACTGTGTACAGTATGATAGGTTTTGGTTTAAATGGCTTGAATTTTCTCCGTCCATGTAGTAGAAAATTACACCTGTTGTATGGTTGGGAGGGCTAAGCCTGTAACAAATCAGTTTAGAATGATATGTACTACAACAGTAGGGGGAAACAATAGGAAAAATTATTTTTATAATGACACCTCATTCATTTCTGTAGCTATTTTAGTTACATTCATAGATAAAGAAGTTATGTAGATACATAGATGGAAGGCTAAGTACTAACATACAATACATACACAAGTTATAGGTACAATTTTTTTTTCATACATTATATAATAAGTCATCATTACTAATATCATGAAGCTAGTATGTATTTGATGTGTTGAACAGTAACATAAAAACTGGTACAACATTTGCCTTTCAGACAATTTATACATAAGTGTTGAGAAATGAAAAGCTATTACCTTGTATACAGCAATGAAGATTTTTGAGCATGTCACAAGCCTAGAACAAAGTTCACACACCTACGTGTGTTAATGTGTTTTGTACCAGCCTCTGATATAATCATTAGACTATAGCACTTCACCAATAGGAGGGCAACACATACTCCATGCACAGTAATTCCCATGAACAATAGCATTTGAACAAAGGCTTATTATTTTCTGTGCTTTGTTTGTCTTCAGATGCTTTTTTTTTTTTTCTTAGGAGGTATGAATGATGACTGGAGTCACTCTGATTGACCAGTAATGTTACCATCACTGTGCATCATGTGGTTGGTTTGATTCTGATTTCAGATCGAGGGTTTTTGAATTCCTGCTTTTGTTACTTTGGTTGAGCCTGCTCCATTTTGTGACATGTTTCACAATTGTTGTTTTCATGCCTACTTTTACTTCTAGTTTTGTCTTCATGATGAGGATCAGGTAGTCTCACTTTCATCTTTCATGCTTAGATTCCACAGGTATGTGTATTTTGTTTTATCTTTCCTCAATTATTTTTTTGATGAATCTCAGGCTCCACTGTTGCATGAGTCTTCAGTCATTTTTTTTCATATGGGGATTTCCTATTTTTATTTCTCTTTCTCTCTCCATCTACTCATCTTTATTTCTTACTTCATCAGATTTTTTACTACTCACCATGCTTCACCTTCTTTTAGAAGCTTGCTTTACATCAAAATCCTGTCAGCTCTACTGGTGCAACCTGCATATATCTGTTTTTCACTTTTCACTCTATTTTCTTCCATTTTATCATAATTAACATGGTTTCTTTGTTTCTGGAATGTGCTTTGTTCATGTGCTTGAATTTGCCTTACTTTCTGCCATTTGCCTCTGTCAATCTTCTCTCCAGGACCTCTGTTTTGCATCCTTTCTTTATGATGTTTTTTGGTGAATATTTCTTATACTTTGACATTTTGAGATGATGCAGCTCATCAGCTGTCTTCTTTGCTTACTTTGGTTTCTTGTCTGTGAGACCTGGGAGCCCCACTGGATTTCTCATCATATGTGACCTCATGGGGTCACCCTTCTTCTCTTCCTTTTCCTCCTGTTACTGTTTAAGACCCTTCCTCTTTGCAGGCTGGTTGTTGTGGGTCTTGGAGGCAATTGTTTCTGGAGCCACCCCTTGGTTTTGGTCCAGTGGGAGTTCTACTCTCCCACTTTGTACACCTTATTGAGTTACTCAGGTACTTTCACAGGTTTTTTCTTTTGTCCTTTTACTCTCCATCTTACTTGTTTCAAATGCTCCTCTGGAGTTTTACTCCCACCTTTTTGTCTTCCCCATACAGACATAAAGATTTATGGCTAGTTATCAGTCTATCCCGCTTAAACTAACTTTGGTCTTTCCTCGTTTACTAATTAATGGTTTTCTCACTCTACGGTGAATATTCTCTTTGGTGGTGAATGGCGTGATTTGTGGTCTTTCTTCACATCCTAATTTGTCTGGATGTTTTTTTATTCCTTTGAGTTATGATAGTGGTCAAACATTCAGTTCTTAGTTTTTCCCTTCAATTTCACCATGGCCTTCATCTTTTTTTTCTCATTTGGTCTGGTGGGCTTTTATTCTGAAGTTACATTCCTGAGGCCTATTTTACCACTTTTCTATTGATGTTTGACTTTTACTTGCTCCTTCCAGTGGGGCTTCCTCTTTAGTAAGAGTCATCTCATTTAGGGTGGCCAGTTTAGTTTGTGAATTCAGTTTAGACTCCTGTCCTGTGTCTCACTTTCTCACACTGCATGCAGGGCAGGCTCAGCTTACTCCTTGAGACATGGAACTTTTGATTCTGAGGCTCTCATGCCTCCTTCATTTCCTGCATGAGAGGATTTGTCAGTTAGGTAAGCTTTCTCTCTCTTTTGCATTCCCTGATCCTCTTGGATGTATCTGTACATGTCCTCTCTAGTGCTTTCTGGTATGTCAATGCAGGTATATCCATAGATCCACTATCTTTTCTTCCCTTCTCACTATTGTGGTGACTCACTTGATCTCTCATCCATCTTCCCCTACTTTTCCCAGACTTGCATTTGTTTGGAGTCCTCCAGGGCTCAACAATATGTCTTTGTGTTCCTTTCACTTACATATGTGGGTTTCCATATCTGTGGTAAGTGCAGAACAGGTGGAACATTATGTTTCTTTGTGCTTGACAACAACAATACTCCACATACACCTTTTCACAAATTGCTCGGTTTGAGTGGGGTGCAGTTCTGGACTCCTGCTCCATTTTTAGCTTGTGGTTTCCAGATGAAAGTTTCTCTATTTCCACATCCTTGAGATGATGGCTGCTCTCCAAGCTTGCCATCATCTTTTTGTCTCATCTGACTTTTCTTCTTATCATTCATTCAGATACCTCTTCTGTCATTTCTTCCAACCCTCAACAGGGAGATACTTGTTCCCATGACCTTTGTTTTCCTGGCTCTAGACTTTTTCTTTTGGGCTCATGACCACCATGTTCAGTTGGTGATTTAACTAGCCTTGGACACCTATGCTTGGACCCTTCCAAAAAACTTGTATCTCCATCCTCTGGTGTTTTTGGTGGATTTGTTCCTGCTATGCGAGTCCTGTCTTCACTGCCTTTCCACTCTTTTCTTCCAATCCTGTGGTTTTTGTGTGAGTATAGTACAGGCCACCCCACTATGCTATGAACCAAGCTATTCTTGCTAATCAGTTAAGGTGGATGAATTTTATGTTTTCATCAAGTAATAGGTCTGGGACATTTCTTTTTGCACCTCATTATTGTGTTAAATATCTTGCATATTTCTCCAGTAAAAAACAGTCTGACTTATTGCCACACCACATACACACTCATGCTTAGCTGACTGCCAGCAAGATAATGGCCAGTTGAAAAATCATTTTCTGCTCACCATAGTGATACTTTAGTGTCAATTAAGAAATTATTTTGACAATATCTTTTGCTGTACCATCTCTTCTTGAAATGGCTACAGTCTCTTACCAAATGACGCCTTACATAGCCTAGCCTCCCCTAATGGGTGATAAGTTCCATGGGCTTTGTCTTTCTGAAGATATGTTTTCAGAAAAGAGCTCATCCTTATAATTTCTTTATCTGCACTGGCACATTCACCATTGTCAATGTGGAATTTTAGCTGTTCATTGTGCAAAGAGGTAAGTAGAGTTTCTGAAGTTAAAATTTTTGTACCTGAAAATGTATTTCAGATAGATACCTTTCTTCACAGCCTCACACCTTTCCTATTTTTGGTGCATTTTATTTGCCTCATCAAGAATGAGCCTTTTTCAAATGCCAGTTTCCATAGGGATTACCGTGCATTAAGGATTTTTGCCCTCCTATTGGTGGAGGGCTATAGTCTATTGATGTATACATCATAGGCTGGAACTATACATGTTAGCATGTGTAAAGGTGGGAGCTTAAGACTTGTGGTGTGTGCAAAAATCTTCTTGGTGGTGCTTGAGGTAACAGGTAAGTATCTATCTAAAATACTTTTTCAGTTAAAGAAAATGTAACTTCTCAAACATCTTCAGAAAGATTGAAGACTATGTTATGTACTTTAAAGTTTATAAGAAGAATATATTTTTTTCATAACATTGTTAACAGTCATTGAAGATTACCATATTTTTCTATATCTGGGTACTAATTTTCTCATAAGCTTTGAAGTTATGGAAAACTTTTAGATATTTAGCCAGTTTACTAAAATAGAAGGTTCCCAGTTTATAAATGTAATGTGTAGGATTACACTATTAAAGTGTAACAGGAACCTATAATTTCTGAATAGTATGTGACAAATGTAAGGAAAGTTAGTTTCTTAATCTGAGGAGGAGTTAGATTACTAGAGAGATAGGTATGTGGGTAGCACAGCAAAATGAGGTACTAAGCTAATCTGCCATAATGATGTACGTGGCTAATCTACTGAGGTGATGCAGGTGACTATTTTATTAAAATTATGAATATTGTATGTGTAAATGAGTTTCTAATGTTTAGCTTAATTTTACTAAATTTAAGTTATTGGATATAAATTTTAAACTTAATATGCACACCGATACTTAGTTACCTATTATCTATGCCTAAATGTTCCATATGTCATGAAATTTTGTTACTTGTAATAGAAAAATATTAGTACATTTTATTATCAAGTCAATAATAGATTAATTTATTTTGATTGTATAACACAGTAATTATTTTCTCTCACATTTCTCACTGTGTAGGAAGTAACTTTTATGTTTTGTTTATAGATGGTTGCAAAAGGAAAAGATGCATCAGAACTATTCCCAGCTGTTGTCAAAAATGTTGTCTCCAAGAATATTGAGGTAACACAAACAGTATTTAGGAAATAATATATTGTAAACATGCACTAAAATATTCTACATGTTTTTATTATTAAAGTATTATAAAGAAGAAAAGTTATTTTCAAATTTCAGTTGTATCTTATGAAGAGTAGTTTGATACAACATAAATGCTGTTCATACAAACAAGACAAAACCATACATAAAGTAATTTAGTGATGTAAATGGTATGAGTTATTTACTTTGGTAATGTCTGTGTTTTCGTGCTAAACATTACTTACACAATGAGTGGTATGGGTTTTGGATGGAAGCATTCTCCAGTGTTAATAACTTTATTTATTGTGTAGGTGAAAAAGCTGGTTTATGTGTACCTAGTAAGATATGCAGAAGAACAACAAGACCTAGCCCTACTTTCTATTAGTACTTTTCAAAGAGCATTAAAGGTGAGAAAAATATCTATATATAAAAAGAAATATTTAGTTAGTGAAAGTAAATAATAATACGTATGCATTTTTTCTCTCCTATATGGTTATCTCTAAAGCCAGTTTTGATATTCATTTAATGTTCAAAGTTTCAAAATGTGAAAGCCATATAGGTAAGCATAAATATTTGCTGGTTTATTCAGTTTACTATGTGATAAACTAAAAATCTGGTCTAAAGTTCAAGATATAAAATGTAATTTATGGACTTTGAACTTTAAGTAAAATATTTAGTTTATTAAACGCTGTTAGCTGTTTTTAAACTGGATTTATAAACACAGGATCCTAACCAGCTGATCCGAGCAAGTGCCCTTCGGGTATTGTCAAGTATCAGAGTTCTTATGATTGTACCGATTATGATGCTGTCTATTAAAGATGCTGTAAGTGATATGTCTCCATATGTTCGCAAAACTGCTGCACATGCTATACCAAAACTGTACAGGTAAGCTCAAGTTTTTTATAAATAGTGGAGAAAAATGTTCAAACTTAACTATACTTCAGTAGCATGTTAGATGCTAAACTAACTTGGTTAAATTGTATCTTTTTTTCCTTTTTACATACAGAACATGTGTACTAATATAAAACAAAACTAAAGAGGTAGAATATTTAGAAACTTTGTTTCTTTGTTCAGATATTCTAGGACTATTTTCTATCAAATAGATAGGAAAAGCATTCATATATAAAAAATGTTGATGTTATAAAATTCTTTGTCAGAAATCAGTTGCATACCCTTCTTTATACAGTGTTCTTGCACATCTGTTTAAGAACTAATCTAAAGCCAAGATGCCATATGCAAAATTGTTATAGATATGAAGACAGAATATTAACATTGAAGATATCAGTTGTGGTTTTTGAATTTACCTCGTGAACAAGGCTATATTAGATCCACCATGAGATATGTTTAAGAATATGCAAATATAAAGACATTAAATATATATATATATATTGGAGCATGCATTAGGTGAGTGTGACATAGGTGTTAATTCTAACTAAGGCCAATGACAAAAAAAGCTTCCATACATAAAGTAAAGCTTGCTCATTCATAACTATAGACCATAACTTACCAAATAAGTTTGGCATATAATTTGCTGCTAAGTTATGAAATTGAGTATATCAGTATAATTAACTATACTTTTCATTTAATAAATATTAAACTGGTTGTTATAACATAGAACTATAATATTTTGTATTATTTTAGCTTCAACTTAAATGTAGGCATGTGGAACCCATAATAATAAACACCATTATTTATTTTCAGTACTTATCTTGATCAAACTATATAATAAACTTAACAGTATGAATTAAGATTTGACATAGAGAGAATAATCATTTTTGTAAAATTAATTAAGAAACACTGATTTGATTTTATTATCAACCTTTACTTTAACATAAATGTTGAATATTTCAGATTTCTACACTTATTAGCATTTAATGTTTTAAACAATTTCTAAGTGAATTAATTTAGTATTCTGAAAATTGCTTAATCTTGAAGGATAAATTCAAGGGAGGTCCAGTTCAAGCTATACTTTGATCAACATATGTTATTGGATTATATTGTATTATATATCTGCTATTGTGAAGCTATATAATGTGAAGAACTGAATAGTGGCAGATGACACTTTTTCTTCACTTCATCTGTGCAGTGTATAGGTTTTCTCATAGTGACTACAAAGCACATTCACACTAACAGTATGCTTGACAGTTTCTGAGTGTTTGTGGTATACTGTAAAACAATGAGTTTAATCTTATTCTTGTGTTTTTCTTTTTCATAGTGAAAATTCATTATTTACATAAAAAAGAAAATTTTATGTTCATGAAATGTTTCTTTTTTGTGAATCCAGCAGACTATTTATCTTAAACCATATAAATGTGTAAAATAAAAGTTTTTAATAATTGTTTGTTTGTTTGAAGTTAAGCACAAAGCTACACAATGGGCTATCTGTGCTCTGCCCACCATGGGTATCGAAACCCGGTTTCTAGCATTGTAAGTCTGCAGACATACGTTTTTAATAATAAAATTACTATTTTTATATTATGTTATTGCAAAAGTAATGGCATACGTAGTTGTTTTCTTCCTTCAAAACATAAATTATTCAAAAAAACTGTATGAAAATACAAGTCAAATTTCTAAAACCACTTTTTTATTTGTTATTGTTTTAATAGGTCTATCTTCTATGCTGATGTATTTTAACTTTGTTTGAAAGTTTATAAGTATGTGTATATGAGTATTCCTTTTTGTCTGACTTTAAACTCAATAGATATTTTTTTTCACCTATCCTTTATTGCTATAGCTTTCACTTTCTTATTCCTATATTACATATTTTACTGTTGTGTGTTACTGGGTAAGGAACTGCTTTACCTTCGTTAAGAACCTAAGTATAATACTGTTGGTCTTCAGGATGATGCTACTTTGAGTATCAGTACCATAGCTTCATATTCTAGTTAGAAATATTCCTTTTCTGCCTTTGAGAGTGACCTCAAACACTGGGTATTTTTTAACTTTTCCCTTACTGTTATAGCTCACATTTAAGAAAAAGGGAATTCAGACTATATTACATCTCCAGTGCTAAAAGTTTCTGTACTTCCCATGTGTACATTGTGTAAGCCAATAACTCATTCTTTTTTCTTGACATTACACTGTTTAGAGGTATCATTTTTCAATGCATTGTTAAACAATGGATATTTTTAACTAATCTTAACTTTTAAATTTAACTTAATTTTGGTTAAAGCTTCTAATATGAATTATTACATTTTCTTATATGAATTTAATTTCTTTGCATAATTAAACAATGAAACGTGGGACACATCATAGGGTTTTGACTGAAGCCAATAAGCAATATTTGTTTTGTCAGTATGAAAATGAAACAGAAGTACAGAAAAAGATGAAAAAAAACTTTGTTTCTGGTCCTTCTATCCATGAAAAGGATCAGGTAACACCTCCTTTGTTCTTTGCTGTTCTGATAACTCAGGTATGTGATAATTATTTTTCTTTTACTGTAGGTTCTGCTGGTGCATGCAAGGGAAGGGTTGGCCCTGTGGTAGAGCTCTAGATTTTGAAGTTGGTGAGCTATGTTCAAATTATTCCCTGAACCTACAGGTATGGGTGCATTATAAGAGTGACAGTTAATCCATTAGCATAGGTGATTGGGTGCTACTACCTTCCTTCTAGTCAGTAGTTTATAATTAGTGTTGGTAGAAGATGCTCCCTGTTCTGTAGCCTCTTCTTCCTAACAGGCCAGCTGTGATGGGGCTTGGAGACGCATAGAGGTTGGGTCAGCATTTCCACTATTATATAAACATTTGACTCTTCTTAGCCCCTTCCTGGGAGGCAGCCTTCAGGAGTCTACTAATTTTTGTTGGCTGGTCAAGCTCTCTAAGATGATATTGACTCTCACTCTGTACTTGATTCATTTGAGGTATTTTTCTCAACTAATTTACTGGATGGGCTCAGTATTTCTAACATTGTTGGGATATGGAACTTCTGGTTTCCCAGGATCGTGTGTCCTTTTCTTCCTAAGCCAGAGGTTCTGACTCTTGGTGACTCGCCTCTCTAGAGTTACTTCTTCCTCTGGATATGCTTGTTTGCATTCCTTTAATGAACTTTGGCATATCAGTGAAATACATATCCAGTTATCTACTAACTTCTCTTATTCTTCTCCCTCCATTTCTTCATCTTTTGCTGTCATGTTGGCTTTTTTGTTTCCACATGACCTTGGGCATCCCTTTTTGTCCACTTCACTTGGGCCTACATTTGTTTTTGGATGTCTCTCTAGATAGGTGGACTATAAACATGGATACTATTATGATCCATTTGTACAACTCTCCTGTAGTTTTTTGCCATTCAAAAGGTAGGTGGTCATTCTTATCTAGAAATACTTTGTTTGTTGTTGTTTTTTCTTGGTATTTTATGAACAATACTCCTCTACAGAGCCTCTAGGAAGATAGAAAATTGGCAAATTGAGGGATACAAGACTCATAAGCTGATGAAACTACAATGTGATGTAGGTAATGAGACAAAAAAATCTTCCCAGATACTAAGAAGTGAGTTGTTTATACAACAAAAGAGGAAAAAAAAATTCATTAATATAAAAAATCAAAAAAGAGGCATAGGACCTCACTGAATGCCAAGAGCTGTTGCACAGGAAATACTTCTCTATCCCAAAACTTGCATCGAGTAGGGAATAACAGAAAGCATTCAGCTTATTTTGCCCCTGCTTAGTGCCTGCTGTTAATATGAGATTTTCAGCAAGACTGTTTTAATGTTGTGTTTGTATATATATATATATATATATATATTACCTTCCAAACCATACTTGTCCAATAAAATAAAAAAAGAGAGTGGCAACAAATACAGTCAATTAGCTAGCTACTTATGTTTATTCATGGTAATCCATTGCATAGTCTCTCAGTGAGGGACCTTATGCAGATGAGATGATTCATGTTCAATATGCTCATCTTTTTGGCGCTCTTCCTTACATGAATTATGTCTTCCCAATTTCTTAGAATTGAGTGAGAAAAATCCTTGCTTCCTCAGTATGAATCTTCTGGGGTCGTTGATAAGGAAAATTCCTCTATCAGTTCATTGTAATTCCACTGGTTAAGATCAAGTAAATGCACCTCTTAATCGAAAATAAGGCAGTGCCGTCAATCTGGAAGAGAACTACAGGCCACCCCAACACCAAGAACTGTATTTGCCAACCCTTGGACTATGTAAGGCTGTTGAGCAAACTTCACATTCTTCCCACATTTGTGACACTTTAGCAACAAGCAAAACGTTATTTAATGGAACCTTTCTGTACCATAATTTGTAAATAAGTAAAGAGTATTCTTTGTTCTAGATTGATGTGGTATCTCAGTGAGTTCTGCTCTCACTAGGTCTTCCAACCTTAGTGGGAGACATCCTCTGTGAGTTTCTACTTTCTGTTGCTATAGTTTTAGAGTTAATTTTTTTAAATTTATTTCTTCACACTGGTCTCCACATTATCTCAATGTGGAATTCTAGCTATTTGTTCTATAGAGAAGTGAGTAGCCTAGTCTAAAGTTAATGGTTTCTTTACCTGAAAATGTATTTCGGATAGATATTCACCTCTCCACAGAGCCATCCACTATGTATGTATTTAAGATAGATTTTCAGAGAAGAAAAATGTTAATGCTTCATATTTTAAAATTATATATTACTCACTGTCCTAATGTACCAATAACCTCTTAAACTCATTAACTCCTTGGTCTCTGAAATGCTTTGTTGTGCTGTTTTAATAATATGTTCAGTGAATTAACTACTTTGGCAAATTCAATGGCAGGAAGCTGTGATAGAAATTCAATAATCCTGTTTGAATTAAGAAGTTAAATGAGTTCTCCATGATGTTGATTTCAGGTTGGAAGATTCTATTGGCCAAAGCTTTTTTGAACTTAATTTATTTTCTTCTGTTGCATTTTGAATAGAATGTCAAATTGTTCAAATTTGATGTCACTGTCACATTCCATGGCATGCTGTAAAACATATGAGTTATTATATATGGAAGAAGTATGATATTTTACAGTTCTTTACTGACAGACCAGTAAAAGTGTAACGAAGCTGTTATTTCAATCCAGTTTCTGATTTTGTAGCTTTTGAGCAACTCTGAATAAAGACAAATTTTGCTGTGTAATGTGGCTCATTTCCACACATTAATGACATAATGGAGGCAAATTATTGACATTACATTATCACAGGTGTGCAGTGAGCATAACTAGATTTTAAATTTCTGATCTCTCAACCAATTGGAGAAAAGTATTTTATTCTGCCTGGTATTCCGATACCACTCATTTGAAATGAAGAGGAAATGGTATTATCATTTTTTGCCAATTTTGTGCTGCATTCCATTTTATTTTGAAAATAAGTTTCCTCAATTATTTTCTATAAAGATTATTATTTGTAATTGGAAATTCATAATTGACTAATCAGTGGGCTCATTAATTGATTATATTCAACTAATTTATTATTCTAATATGAGACTTGGAATAATTGGAAATAATAATTTTGATCAGTTGATTATTTTCAGTGAGTTGTGACACTAATTGATTAAGATGAACAACCCTGAATTAATCCAAAATAATAATGAAAAATCATAATAGCAATATTCCTATTACTTGAATAGTTGGAATAATCAAACACAGTAAGAATAACAGGGGACAAAATAATTTGGTAGATTTGATTTGTAGAAACTGCTAATCAGTGTTGAATTTGATTAGCAATTAGCAAATATTCCATAGCATCTTTTTATTATTCATCATTTTAACATTATGGCAACTAAATTCAGCACTAAAAGTCTAAACTTTTTTTTTAAAGACATCCACTAACGAAAAAGAGGTAAATGGTATGTTTTTATTCTAATAACACTTTTATTCAGCTTCAAACCCTAATATTTAATTGTACCATACATGGCATTTCATGAACAAAATAGTTCCTGGTATATAAAGTAAAACTTCAAAACTTCAAGAAATACCAAACACCACAGCTGTCAAAAAATAATACAACAATCGATTAACCAGAGAATGAAGTGACTTGAATATTGGAACTGAATAAGGTTGCTACAAGTCGTTTTTCAAATTAATCTAGTTTATTTCTTTTCTTTTTTTTTTTTTATGAGACCTCATCACTCTCTTCACAATGTGGTCTCCTTGGCTGTTTGAAAAAGAAAATGTCTTGTGACTTTTCAGCAGTAATTACCCCTTTTGCCACAGGCATTCTTTACTGTGCATGTCACTAGGTTTTTAGTGAGTTACATTCAAAATTTAATTAAACTACTTTTTCTTTGTTCATGTTATACCAATTAGTATATCATAAAATCGTAGGTAATAAACCATATTTTAATGGTATATAAGTTTTAAGTTCTTAATTTTATAAGGCAATGTTAAAAAAGTTCCTGCATTTCCCCCAGTGTGTGAAATGTGACATTTTTTCTATAGGCATCCCCTCTTTTCTAATTTATTTACCATCCCTCCAAGTAGTACAGAATTTAATGTAAATTACTTATTATAATATTGTCATTGCTCAGATAAGGTATAATTTTGTTTGGTTACAGAGCCATCAAATAGAAAATCAGACCCCTCT
>NW_013665790.1:682320-690254 GCF_000517525.1 Limulus polyphemus | reverse complement strand
AAAATAGATGATAATGTAAGGCATTTGTTGTTAATACTCATGTATGTGAAGAGAAAAAACGAGCTTAACAATAAATCAATGCTCATAATTTTTTTTATTTTTTGAGGGGAGACAATTTTTTTTTTGTGACCCAAAAAAATTCTTCTGGTACATCAAAATTTTGATAACTCCACCTGGGAGGCATATAAGAAAGAAGTTAATTACTTACCTTGCAAGATGTTTTAAAAATTGTTTTTTTTTGTGAGTTCAGTGTTTAGTGTTTTAAGATTTATAGTGTTTATTACATTCATGTTTAGCTGTATATCTGTATATGTACTTGCATCTTATATATAAATATTTCTGTGTAGTATTTGCCCATTTTCTAGTCAATATGTTGTGTGCTTAATCTATTAGAAATTTACACGATGTGTTTAAAGGTAAAAATTCACATCTATTAGAAAGTTACAAGATGTGTTTAAAGGTAAAAAATTCACATCTATTTGAGAGTTACAAGATGTACTTAAGGTAAAAAATTCACATCTATTAGAAAGTTACAAGACATCTTTAAAGGTAAAAACTTGTAGCTATTAGAATTTTGCAATATGTGTTTAAAGGTAACAAAATGGGATATTTGAGGAATTATTAGTTATTATTTAAGTTTAAGTCGTTTCACTACACTATAGATTCTTGGAATATGCTAAATTAAGAAATATAAGGTTCATATTTGATTAGTATAAATTATTCATTGGTAGTGTTTTTAAAAAGTGAATCTGGTGTTTATATTTACAGTTTGGATCCAGAACAAAAAGAACATCTTATTGAGGTTATCGAAAAGCTTTTATCTGACAAAACAACTGTAAGTTTACTTTTCTATTTTGCTAGAAGGAATAATGTTTCTGTAATTCAAATATTTTGACTAATTAAATATACATAAACATAATTTCAAATTTTAATACATAACTAAAGATTGTTTAAAATTTGAAACAGATGAATTTTTTAGTTAAATTCAGCATTTGGCATAATTTAAAGTATATTTAAGTACACTATATTTGAAATTATTTGAATATAAAAGTTATTAAGATAATTATTTTTTTACAAAAGAAAAGAGAGTATGAATTATTTATTCTTACCTAAATTTGAGACATTTCAACTACAGTAGTGTTGACATATATTTTTTTGTTTTATTTATTTCATTGCTGAACAGTTAGTGGTGGGTAGTGCAGTAATGGCTTTTGAGGAAGTTTGTCCTGAACGTATTGACCTTGTTCATAAGAACTACCGGAAGTTGTGTAATGTTGTGGTGGATGTGGAAGAATGGGGTCAACTGGTCATCATACAGATGTTGACCCGTTATGCAAGAACCCAGTTTATAGATCCAAATAAACATGTGAGAACCTTTGATCATGTGCTAAGTATGGCATTTCAATTTTAAATGTATTATTTATTGTTAATTAGTTAATTTTTTATAAGTTTGTTGTAATATATGTTTGTGATTTTAAGGGTATTATTTAATTAAATTTTTTCTTAAGTTTGGTGTAACAAACAGTTGTGACTTTAAGGGTATTACTTAATTTTAATTCTTAAGTTTGTTGTGACATACATTTGTAATATCAAGGGTATGATTCAATCTTATTTTTCTTCTTGAGTTTTTTAACATACATTTGCAATTTTAAGGATATGATTTAATCTAAGATGCCCATTATGTAATTTAGAATTCACTTGAAGATGGTGAAGAGAAATCTTTTTATGAATCTGATGAGTCAGAAGAAAAGGACCAGGAAAACAGACAGAAACTTTATGTGATGGATCCAGACCATAGAATGTTATTAAGGAATAGTAAACCTTTACTTCAAAGCCGAAATGCTGCAGTAAGTGTGGTTGTATTAAATGTATTTTTTAAAATAAATCAAAGTGTTCCTATTGGTATTAAGAAAATTTATTTCTTTTATTGCAATACTTATAAAATGGCATTTCAACTACACCTTGTCCGTTGTGAGCTGTAACTATCAGGTAGTTTCACTTAATATTATAACCCAGTAGGTTGTAGCAACTCAAGTATTAATTTGTGTTTTGTGTGGCAAAAAGATTGTGTAAATTGCATAATAGTTATTAGCATTTGTCAGCAAAAGTAAAATTTGCAAATATTTTGCAGTACAAAATTGTTTAAACACTTTTCTTTGATTATTAATTCCAAAACATACTACCTCTGCTGACACTAATAGCTATTTCTTGATCTTCATTTTTGCCATCTAATGTTGTGTTTGCTTGCTCCAATCTTTATATACCCCACTCGACTGCCCTCGGCAGTATCTAATTTGCAAAACTTTACGCCAGCCCTCACATGCTCTCTATGCAGGTACTGTATATAAGCATTGTATGCAGACAATAAAATCACTTTTTTTCAACAAAGTGCAAGCATTCAGACTAATGTTTTGTGATTTACATTTTCTTAGTTTTTGCTTTCTAACAACTGTGAATTCTTTGTTTTGTTATCCAGAGATATATTTTGCTGATTTTGTTTTTGGCTCCAAATGTATTAAAAAAAATGGATACGAATTCCCGTGGAGGCTACTCAGCCTTTGTCCATTCCTCCTTTGTTATGTTATCTAGTGGTGGTTAGCAGTTGGGGAGTGGGGTGTTAGCCACTCTCTGTGGAAGCTGTCCGTGACCTGAATGGGGGTGAGATGAAGTCCTTCATGAGGCCTGGGGGTCTCTCCGGGAGGTGCTGATTTGACTCTTCATTCTGAAATGGGATATTGTGGGGAGAATTTAGACTCCCTGTTTCCTGCTCTTTCTTTCACTAGAGCTTCCTCTCCTTAGGACTCATCTGATCAGCCACCTTCTGCTTAATTGGGACTTTAGGGTTGTTTTACATACTTTATCATGTCATCCCTTTGAACCCATGGCCTCCTGTTCATTATATCACCTTTACCTCACGGTTTATTTTTTATTGCTGTTAGCTTGCAGACACCGTCATTCTGATTTATTTGCCATTCATGTTTAGTGGACTCTCTATCATTCTTCCTATGTTTTGCTTTATCCCAACCGATCATTTATTCCAAAAACTCTCGCTGCCTATTCATTTACCTGGAATTTCTCATCTTTACAGTAGATCAGGCCCTGATTGTTTGTTATGTCCTGTCAGGGTGCTCAGACGTTTTGTGGCTCATACGGAACCATTTCGAGCCCCTAGTAACAGACTTTTTATTCATTGGGATCCTGCAGTGTCCAAGGATTTATCACTTGTTACTTTAACCAGATGGCTTCAGAAGTTGATCCATATTGCCTCTTAGGGCTTATCTGTTAATGATTGCAATATGCTGCACATCACCTCTCACCAGATTTGACACCTATCGATGATTTTGGCTGCCTGGTTGAAATGTTCTTTAGAAGCTAATTTGCGGGCCGGTATGTGGATATCTCCCAACACGTTCATATTCCTCTTTGATGGGATTTCATCTTCCTCCTGTGGCTGTGATGATTACCTCTACTAGTTTTTAACAGGGAGGTATGTAACGTGTTATCTTACTTACAGTTATTGTACTTTTTTATTCTAGGGTCCCTATTGATTTCCACTCAGTGCCGAGTGTTGCCAAGTTCAGTGTGTTTGTATTTAATTTCTGCACTAGCAACCTTTATATCGGTTCCTGGTTGCAATGGGTTCTGTCGAGACAAAGTTTTCCATTAAACCATCTGCATGCAATTCTTGATGGTGATATCTTATTACAACATTTCTAATGGCCTGCTACTCATGTACTATCATGAGTAAAGCTAAAGGGGATTTTACCAGTCCCTGCTGATCTTAGAGCTGAATCAGTAGTTGAGATCAGTTTGCTTTTAAAAATTAGGGGAGGTGGTTCACCTGTTGCACTGTTTCCGGAGACCTGTTCCTCTGGACTCCCCAATGCTTATGTTCTCCCCTTACTTCTACCAGTGGAGCTCGGGAGTCCTTACCACACCCAGGTGCTGGGGTGGTGGACAGAGGGTTTTCCTTTGGAGTGTTGAGTTTTCTCTACTCTTGGAGAAGAGGGTGAAGTTGGGACCCTCCTACCTGGGTCCCTGGAAGTTTTTTTCCCAGATGTCTCTAGGAGTAGGAACAACCTACATGGGAGCCTACTCATAAAACCAGTCTAGATTTTATGCTTAGCTATCCAGTGGGGAGTTGCTTGGACCCTTTTATGAACACTGTCAGGTCTTATGTTGTCTTATGCAGGGGTCCACTATCTTCTCGTAAATCCGAACTCGACGCAGTCCCATCTTTGGTCCTTGGTGGGACAGTGTTCCACATCCTCTCCATTATTCCATGGGTAAGTGGAATTCTCCTTGCCCACTTGGTGAGGGAGTAAAGACAACTGTTTGTAAATCCAGATTGGATGAGTTTTGGACTTTGTTGGAGTATGGCATATGATCTTGTCAATCCAGACCTGGGATTTTGCCTTTTGGACTTCTTCAGGTTGATCAGAAGGATTGTCCACTTTGGTGTTGCTTTCTTTCTTTCATAAATCTGGTGATTTGAAATGCATCATTCTGTGATTACTGGTAGGGTTCCTATCACAAAGATATCTATATTTGCAGTCCACCACTGTAGGATATGGGTACCATAACCCCTTAAATTCAATCCGAGTTGTGGTTCCTCAGCTGTTTGGTCGAGGCCGAACCATTATATTTATATCATATTCCACCCTTTTCAATTTTTTGTAGTTCTGGGTGAAGAGCATACCTGTTCTGGATGTAATGTGGTGTTCCCCATTTTCATACCACTTCTTGTGGTACATATTTGTTCTATGCAGATGATTTCTGTATGATCTCTGTCCTGGCTGGTCCTTCTGCTTTGTCAGCATAGGTATGTATGTTTTAGAAGTTATCATTTTCCTAAACTGAAAATGTATTTCCAAACAAACTTACCTTCGCTGACACTCTCCCTCCTTTTCTCCCCACTAAGAGCCAGTGTTAGTGACCAGAATGAGGTAAGTTGCAAAAAAGTGATTATATTGTCTGCATACAGTGCTTATATACAGTACCTGCATAGAGGGCATATGAGGGCCAGTGTAAAGTTTTGCAAATTAGATATTGCCGAGGGCAGTTGAGTGGGGTATATAAAAACTGGAGCAAGCGAGCACAACGTTAGATGGCAAAGATGAAGATCGAGAAATAGCTATTAGTATCAGCAGAGGTAAGTATGTTTGGAAATACATTTTCAGTTTAGGAAAATGATGACATTTGCTATAATTTCACATTTTGAAGAAAATTGAATATTGAGTATTTCACATATTGAATAATGAAATATTTGCTTCGATTTTACACTGTTTTTGCACTAGACATAAGAACATACTGTTTTATACTGTCACAAATATAGTAAAACATTACAAATTACATGCCTGAGGTCTAAAAAGTTACATTGTATATCCTGCCATTCTTTTGATGTTCTCAAAGGATTGATTTTTCAGGTCAGTTGTAAGTTTTGTGAAATGAATCAATTATTTTGGTGTGTCAATTTAATTTACTAGTACAAACATTAAAGTGATCGAACAGTAGTAGAGCTAGTGATGATTTCTTTTTACATAACACAGAGTTGTCCAATTTGAATCATCTGGAAAAAGAGATTAAAAAGTATGACTAGTAATCGTTTAAATCTGACTAATGGGCTAGGTGCATTGCACCTACTATGTAATCACCAGAGTAACCATGAGCTTAATTGTACTATAACTTTTGATAATGTATGCATATCTTCATGAAATTTTCAAGACTTTCAGTGAACATTATAAGGCTTTTGTACACAAGATATCAGGTTTTAAATAAAGATTTCTCTGTGATGTTTTTTTTTTGGAAAGTTGACTATCAAACATGCAAAGTAATTTTGATTTTAAGATTAAAAGTACTTTTCTTCATCTGAAAATTTTCAAGTTTTATTTGCATAATCTCTATAACCTCCTAAATAAATATCAAACAATCTGAGCAGAAGATGAAGTACCATGCAACACACACAAAAATCTGTATTTAGCAATGTTTTTTATATTAACTTTGAACTAAGAAATTAAGTAATATATAATACTAAAATTTGAATTACAAACTAAATTTCAAATTTGTGGACATATATTTATAAAATAGTAGTTTAATTAAATTTTGAATGAAGTCTATAAAATGAGATGTCTGACCTCTACCTGTATGGAAAGGATTAAAACATATGATGGCATATGACACCCTTGTGGAGTTAGTGCTGATTTAAAGCATTATCTTTACTATTTATTTTACATAACTGAGCTTTTTTGGTATGTGACTTATTCCAAGTATAAGCTGTGTTTATGTTTTCAACACTTAAGTTATGGTTATTCATAGACTCTCAAACATTTATTTAATTTGGTTTTACAGAATAATTCAGTTATTACTGATTTCATTAAATGTTTGGTTTAGTATTTACATCTGGAGTCTTAGTGAGAAAAGAGTTTGTGACATTTTGCAGATTTATTTGTGATTTGTCAAATTTGTAAAGGAAACAATATAACACAAGTAAAGGTGTTTCTAGATCTGCAGATATAATAATAAAATAAAGAAAAAATGGAATTCTTAACTGGTTAAAAATATATTCAGCACTTAACTAATATTTTGAATTTGAAACCAGTTGCTTTATAGCTATAAAACTAAAACTAAGTTTTTATTTAGGTAGTTATGGCTGTTGCTCAGTTATACTACTATCTAGCTCCCAGAAATGAGATAAACGTTATAACTAAGGCCTTGATACGACTTCTTCATAGCCACAGGTAGTTTTTCACGTTTTATTCTATTTACATTTGTTTTAAACTTCTTGTGAGTGATAATTTAAGTATTTTATGAAGAATAAAATCCAGCATTGTTTTTACAGGCACTTAGTGTTTTTTTTGCACATATCAGAACTTTTAAGTTCACCAATAAAACATTTTTGTTTTAATTTAATAGTAAGTAAATGTTTAAAAGAATATGGATTCAAAACAAACATGAATTTATTTTATACAACTTAAATATATATTTGTGGTGTTAAAAATGGTGATATTTTTGTAACCATTTATACAAGTGTTATGGAACTTCTTTTATTATTAATGTTTTTAATATGTTTATATATATTATGCTGCTGATTCGCATATTTTTATACATTTGATATGTAAAGCAAATTTAAATATTACTTTAAGCATTTTCACTCACTATATACATACTGCCTGAATGTATTTTGTGTATGCTTTAAGTACATGTTTTATTCATGAGATTTTTTATATAGTTGAATTATTCTCTAATTATTTAAATGTCTTTGCATTTTTGCTTAAATATTTCAAATAATATTCAAGATGAAATTTAAGCATTTTCATTTACACATATGGCACAAAATAACATTTGATCTTTGTGAAAAACTGAATGTTTTATTTTGTTGAAAACCTGATTAAAAATGGAAAAAAAGAATTCATCCATGAGACACATTGAGCAGGGATTGATCTGAGAGGTTTATTGCTGTATAATATGCATACTTTATTTTGTTATTTGTATATGTATTCTATTTTTGTAAGTGTTCTGTGTGGTGAGAAGTAATCATCATTAGAACTGGGTGATTAACTGGATTAATCAATATAATTGATTTCCTGTGATCATTGATTACATTGATTAGTGTCAAGTAGAATAATTGATTAATCACAATTATAATTAATTATCAAATTTTACAAAAAGAATAAACTAACTTATTTAAACTATCCAAGAAATCAAAATAATTATAGTATGATTTATTATTATTATATTTGATTGATTCAAGGTTGTTAAACAAATCAAAATTAGTGTTTCTGATTATTACCATTTTTGATTATTCAAATCTCATGTGAGAATAATCACTTGAAGATAGCTTTTATATGCGGAAACATCTGTTCGCTGAGTTCTTGCACAGATCCTAAAATATAAAGTTGATAAACGGAAACATCGGCACATGTAGATATGTAGAT
>NW_013665790.1:667068-681361 GCF_000517525.1 Limulus polyphemus | reverse complement strand
AGCAGAACCGTCTGGAAAATGATCTATAGGAAATAGTACAGCTTATAAAATGAGTCAGAACATTACATGTAGCATGCATTAGGTTCTGTAATATTCATTTTTACATAGTTTCTAACAGGCAATAAACCCCATACAATCGGAATAAACATATTTCTCTGACTATAAAAGATATTTCATGTGCTATAAGCAAATATGTTGGTATATAGCCATGTTCTGTACACTGCATATGAATTGTGTAACAGATAAATATTTTTGAAGTAAACTGTGTACTTTTCTAATATGGTCCATGATATAGTGATGTAATGTCAGAACATTTATATGTATGGGGTTTTGAGTTGCTCCTCACTCTTCACAGTGAGCAGCTACATATTTTTAAAATCTTGTATGTTCCCTGTAGTGAGTAGAGGAATAATTCAAAACAACATACATATATTATACAATACACCACTGTATAAAGCCTGATCATTTTATTTTGATTTGTCCTTGTCCGATGTTATTTGTGAGGGGTAGAATTCTCAGAAACTGGCATACCTCGGTGACAAGCAGTGAATTGAATGATAGATTGAGCTTTGAATTTATCTTTGTTATGAAATAATTATGTTATAATTACTGGAGTTGAGTTTTAACTGATTATACATTAATTTATAATGAAAGTAAAATAATGATAATTATCTATACCCTCAAAGAAATCATATTTTGTGCATATACATGTTGGAATCAATATAGGCATAAACACCTTTTTAACAATCAGCAGATATTCAAATATTGGCAATAAGAATCACATATTGAAACTACATTTTATTTGTTCTGTATGTTTGAGATCTGAAAAAGTTTCATAATAGTCTTATTAGCTATTGAAATATAGTTTTGTAATGTTATTTCTGTAAAAAATAAACATAAGCATTACAGCACCATACAATATTTAATTTTAGCATTCTTTAGAACAGTAACAATGCTGAAGGTTGTTGCTTAAAGTTCCAATGCTTAGGTTAGCTGATTTGTCCAAAGTATTTTGTGAACAAGTTATATAATATCTAGGTATGAATAGTAAGTTCCTATTATGAAATTTTGTTTGCATTTAGCACCAGACCTTAAATGATTTGAAAGGATTTTTATATAATTGTCTAAAGAACAAAATTCCAATTGAAAATAAGATATGTACAAAAAAACCTTGTAGTTCTATCACAGAATTTCAAGTTTTATATTATTTCATTAGCACCTTGCAAAACCTGTGTCAACATTTGGAGATACTGCTGAAATAAGATTCAATTTGGATTTTTGTATGGCTCAACAATAAATAAATGTATTTTGTATAAAATGAAAGATGATTAATAGATACCATATTCCAGAATCAAAATGATTGAAATAGGTAAAATAAAATATTATAATAATTAATAAAGTCATTAGGTGTAACATCCGATCATCAGATGCCTGAATTTTCCTTTTGTGATCACAATTTTCAGATTATTGATATCTGATATAACATTTTTATTGAAGGAAGTATTTTTGTATTTTGATAATCATTGATTAATATTTTCTTTAATTAAAAGAACTGAATGGAATTGTCAAGTAATATGTCTGGTAGTGTGTATCCACTAATACACTTTTCTTACAAATACCTGCACATATGCTTAGTTGGCACATCATAGATTTAAGTATTAACTTGACCATTTGCAATGGGTTGTGGATGCTTTAGTATAATATAATTTATATTATATTATAATATAATATAACTTGCTAATAATAAAATGTAAAATAGGATGAAAGATCTTTGGAATTTACAGCATGATGCCTAGTATTTCAAGTTGATTATTGATTAATTATGAAAATAGTGTTATTGTAATTTATATTACATTTAAATACAGTGGGTTGAGTATGTTATATTAATAATTATTTAAAATTTTTTAAACCTTTTTCACTATGGTTTGATGGCAGAGAGATTCAGTCAGTGGTGTTGACCAACATAGCAACTTTGACAGTGAAGCATAAGGTAAATAGATGAAATGTCAATGTAAGTGTTATCAGTATAACTTAACACTAAAAATAGGTGTTAGTGATCCATTGCCACTATTGATGTAGAAGTTTAAGACAACTTTGGTTTGAGTTTTTAATGACTAAAGTTGTTGGAACTACATACTATGTCAAAATTATTGTTGTCTACAGTCACATCACATTCAACTTGTTTAAATTAATAATATTATTTTGTGTTACCAACACTATGTGAAGGTTGTTGGTATTATTTTGATCTATTCTTGCTCAAGTAGTAGACAATTAGTGATAATACACACTTTTAGATTTGTTTATTAAATGTAATTATTTTTTCAAATAATCGATTTTTAGTATTCATGTTTTTTGTAAAGTTTTTAAGATACAAACTCAAGTAGAATTGAACCATTCGGAAAATAAATTGAATTATAAAATTAACTTTTTGGGATAAACATAGATAAACATCACAATTAGGTAAGGTATGTTTAATTTAAGTATTGCCTTCTAGTGAAAAACGTTGATGTTTTTTTGCATATTTAGTAGAAATTTCTTCTTTTTCTAGGGAATGTTTGAGCCTTATATGAAGAGTTTTTTTGTTAGGTACAGTGACCCAACTCATATCAAGCTTCTCAAGGTTTGTTGTTTAACAATATTGTTTGATTTCTAAATAAAATATCACATCCATTGAGAAGTTATATACCAGTGTTAATGTATGATTCTATTGAATTTCAGAGTTTATATTGATTTTAAGTATTTGTTTATCTGGGCATAATGTGAAGTTTACTTTTATCCAAATATCACAACTAGTCAAGTGCCTGATTATTAAAACTAGGATATATATATATATATATCGGCATATACTTAACTACTAAATGTAAATTACAAGTTAACTCAGTTTTAGGCTATTTGAAATTGTAATACGTAACAATTATTTATTAATGTAAACAAAGTAAAGTGTTATAAATGTATTGTGTAAGTTTCCATGCATAGTGAATTGAGTCCAATAAAAAAAAACGTTTGTAGAATATAGAGAAATGTTTTTATTTACAATTAAGAGTAAAAACTACATATTAATGATGTGTATTATTATTTTTGATACCTTACAGTTGGACATTCTCACTAACTTAGCGAGTGAGACAAATATTTCCATTATATTACGGGAGTTTCAGGTACGTTTCTTTCAGAAATAATTGTGGATGTTGACACATATGCGTTTTTTTATGTGAAAAGCCAGTAAAATAGAATATTTAAAGCTTCAGTTCAGTTCTCTTTGTATGTTATATTTTTGTCATGAGAATAATTTAGGTATCATATATTTCTAGATATTAGTGTATTTGAAGCAGTTTTGTTCATGATATTAGTTTTCTAGTTTCTAATAAAATCAAAATTTAAAAGTGTTGTATGTGTGTTAAGACTTTTAAATTATCATTTCCCAGATTAATCCTATATGCATGGATGGAGGTTAAAGTGCATATACCACAACCTTCAACAGAGTGCTATTAAAAATGGTATTATGTATTTAATGTCAGAGTTATCTACCATTCATATTACCATACATTGCTGACTTTGTAACAACCCATGATATGGGATAATAAACACCAGGTACAATATGCAGGGATACTGAAAGAACTGTAGATATGCATTTCAAAGATGCTTGAGGTTATGCAAACACAACATATGAACTGTACAATGGACAAAAGTATTTTCATTCTTACCATGAGCATCACCTTGCACTCTGACTTGTTGAATCTAAGTCAGACTGACATTATTGATTCAAAGACATCTCTTGAGTACAAATACTTCATTAACACATGTTTTTTTGTGTACAAAAGTCTTAAACTATTTATTAAAAGCTTGCCACATTTCATGAAGATACATTTAGTAAATTTAGAATTATAGTCAGTATTCCTTCTCCAGTATGGGGTTGGTTCAATGGACTGACCCTGTGAATATTTAGTTAAGGTGTTTTAAATGACATTGTTTCTCTGTACTTTAATAAAATAACTTGTAAAGATAGCATAGGTAAATGTACTGTGAATTCAAGCTTAGAAATTTTGAATGTCACACAGTATTTGTACCATAAGCATTGTGTAGAATAGTTATTTTTTTGGGTCAAAACATAAGCTAAGGTAATTACTCTCACCCCTGGAGGGGGGGGGGGTGAGGGTATTGCTGTTCGGTCCATGCATGTAAGTCTCTCTGGGTTTCCATGCTTGTATCTTGAAAACTAATAGACAGATGTACATGAAAAATTTACACAAGGTAGGGGATTGGTGCAGTACCGGACAGTCATCCCAAAATTTGGTCCAGATCAATATCTGGATACGGATCACTTTGAACCATTTTTTATAAGGGGTAGATAGGGCATTTTCGTGGTTTGGGGATAATAACTCTGTAAAGTGTGATCAGATATTTACCAAATTTCATGGCCACATTAAGGTTCAGACTCCTTATCACACTAAAAAGAAAGGATTTGGATCATTGATCATTGTGGATCTGAGGATTTTCTGGGTTTTTGAAGCTGAAATTTGACATTATCCAATATAAACACATATAATCTTGAAAAGGACTGGTGGGGTGAGAGTATGCAATCTTTCTGATTGCTTTTGTTTTTTATATATATTTGAATATTGGTACCTTTTTAAGATAGATTGTATTTTATGTTTATTTTTAGTACTTTTTTTTAAGAAATATACAAAAGTATTTTTTGAGGATCTATTTTATGTTAGTATCTCAGCTTCTGACAAACAATTTTCATCTCTGAGCAACAATAACAGTGAAGTTTAGGTGTGCCTACTTTCATAATTTTTGATTCAACTTCAATATCTATTCTGAATCTTTCTATTTGGATCCTATAATTTATTATTTTAAGATTTTCTACATAAGCTTCCGTAATATATAGTTTCATTTATTAATAGTTAAAAAAACTTTATAGAAAACTGTACCTAAGAGCTTTGTTGAAAAAACTGAAAAATAATGAATTTTGTCTATGTAGACATATGTTAGTACTTCTGACATGGAGTTTGTGGCAGCAACTATACAAGCCATTGGTTGCTGTGCTTGTTCAATAAAAGAAGTCACAGATACCTGTTTAAATGGCCTTGTTTCTCTATTGTCCAACAAAAATGGTAAGATATTTGTGTGTGTGTGTAATGTATATGAGAATAGTGGGTTGTATTTGCTTTTATAAACCCTTATGTTTCTGGGGGTGGGGATAATGATGTACTAGTAAACAAGTTTTATTTTATGTATAGTCAGATATTAAATCAAAGTTTAAACTGTTAAAGAATTGTATGTTTTGAAGAAAATGGATGAAACTGAAATTTAAATTATTAGGTACAAAAAAATTTCTTGTTTGGATTTTATTTTATCACCCTTTGGTTGTTATTATTATTTTTTACTTTTGAGACATTTTAGAAACTTCCCAGACTTTTTCGGAGGTTTATTTTCGAGATATGTTTATTAATGTGTAATAGAATTACTGAACAAAATTATCTTCATGACTGTTTTATTTTTTTTATCACTTAAATTACTTTACATTCCTAACCCTCTCTGGGCTGGAGGGATATCATTCATAACCCTTATTTTTTGTCATTATCACAGTATTGATATATATATAACCATATTGCATGAAACTTGGCATTAATTTTTAAATGTTGTCTAGTTCCTGCATGCCAACAAAGGATATTACAGTTGCTAATTCTTTCAATCTGGATACTTTGTGTGACTGCAATATCCTCTTAGACATTATAGATATTACCTACTATAGAGAACAAAGGAACTTGAACAAGGCAATATCATTATCTTTTCAAACCACATATTTAGGCTAAAACTACGTACAAAATAACCAAATGAAAAGTTATAAAAATTTTTATATTACTAAAGCAAGTATAAAACATGATGTGTCTCCATATCATACCTTTCTGTGATTGTTCTGAAGTTAACAATTAAAATTAACCCTAAAACCAATAACCCTTAAACTCATGACATGTTCAAGGAACACACTACCTTTATTCCTAAAAAACAGATACAAGCCACAAGGATGTCACAAACCCTGCAACAATAAACTACAACTAACTACAGTACTAGATAAAAAATTTTAACTATGATTTAGACTGAAATACACATTATAATAAAGCCCTTTAACTTTAATGACCATACCATGAAATGACATTTAATGATGATGAAAGAAAGTAAACTTACTTGTGATTTTTAAAAATCCATAATAATACATACTATAACTTTTAAAGAAAATGGTGTAATTAAAATACTTGAAAAAAAGAAGTCTTTAATAAATTACATTTCATATATATATGTGCACATACCAACTAAAAATAAAACGGTGATTAAGGTCCTTTCCAAGGAATAAATGATAAAATGTGTAAATAAAATAATTACAAGAATCAATCCTTTAACACAAAGAAACATTGAAAAAATAGTGAACGAGTATATACTTAAAATCATTAAAAGTAAAACTAAAGAAAAGAAAAAGAAAGAAATAGATGCAGAGATACACTGTCCACTTTAAGAGATACACTGTCCACTTTAAGAGATACACTGTCCACTTTAAGAGATACACTGTTCACTTTAAGAGATACACTGTTCACTTTAAGAGATACACTGTCCACTTTAAGAGATACACTGTCCACTTTAAGAGATACACTGTCCACTTTAAGAGATACACTGTCCACTTTAAGAGATACACTGTCCACTTTAAGAGATACACTGTCCACTTTAAGAGATACACTGTCCACTTTAAGATACACTGTTCCACTTTAAGAGATACTGTCCACCTTAAGAGATACTGTCCACCTTAAGAGATACACTGTCCACCTTAAGAGATGCACTGTCCACTTTAAGAGATACACTGTCCACTTTAAGAGATGCACTGTCCACTTTAAGAGTACACAGACTAATATAGAAAACTAATCACAAAAATAAAATAAAAAACAGAATTAGAAACCATTTAACAATGAAACATTTCAATTTTATCTTTAACAAAGATTCAGAGCTGCCTAGTCTAGATAAGGGCAGTCTAATGCAAAAACTCGTAAAAATAGGTAAAGTAGCATCATGCAAGTCCCTCAAATTCAAATACTCAAAAACAAGAAACACCATATACATAAAATACACAAAAATACTAAAATAAAAAACTAATCACTTCTTGCTTGTAGTTGTGGGACCGAGCAAATAGTGGCAGTTAAACTTATAATGTATATACACTATATGCAAATCCAAAAAGAAAAATTAAAAGGGGGAAATACATTTAAAATTTATACATATATAAAGAAACCTTAACTTCTTGCTATTTCACACATACATTATTGAAAAAATTTAAATACATATATATATACACTTAGAAAATGTCAAAATCTGTTAGAAAATGTAATTGGCATGTGCCATCATAAACAAATGGATAAACTATCTTTGTTTTGTATGTTCTGGCAAAGTAGCAGTAATTTGAAAACAGCATGACTGATCATATCGAAACTTTAGTTATATTTAAAGAAATTGTAACTCTTAACATAGAATCTGTCTTCTTGTCCTTAAACAATAGTGAAGTTTTACAATTTCACAAATTGTTATAGTTCAATGCTACATTACATGCATAGATCAAATAATCAGGGAATAACATATTTTAGCTAGGGAAAGGTCTGGGAAACATTAGAGTGACATTTAATTTGTCCAAGGTGTGAGAACATTGTACTCACCTGTTTGTGAAAAATAAAAGGTGTCAATGCAAGTTACTATATGTTCACCTGTCTAAAGTCAACAGAAAACCTTGGTTTACCTTCCTCCTTCCTGGCAATCACTATTAGAGACAACCAAGTCATCTCTATAGGTTGTATGACTGTCTTGTAGCATTTGCTGTATTTCAGTATTCATAACTTCTACTGCTCAAAGAATCTGTGTTGTGGGTTACCATATTGGATGTGCATTGACTCTTTACCCCAGTCAGCCATCTGGACCCACAAATACATTGGTATATTCACTCAACAAGGTACTGAGTTGCTTTCACTGTGTTGAGCCTGGATTGTTGGCCCAATAATCTGCCAACAACTTCAGATTTGTTGGTAGTCTCATATTTACTTTTGACCTTGGTGTGAAGGATACAACCCTAGCATTACTGGTAGCAGCAATTATTTCCATTTTGGCTAGTGTGTCTACAATCATTCTAATGTCCAGCTGATCATCTATAGTTACAAAGCAATACCAAAACTTCATTCATTGTCAGGTGGTTCACTGCCCAATTTTATAGTGTCTGTTTTCTGTACAGGAAGGAGATTATTTCATGTAAGGATTTTGTGAGCATTTTAAATGGCACCATCACATTAGATTTCATTCTGGTGTAACCATGGAACACCACATGTGTACATGGAGGTACAATTATTCTCTTTAGTTGGGAAGCCTGTTGTTTCTGGGTTTGATCTGGATTGCATTGGTTAACTTTCCTGTAGACCCGTTGCACATGCAAAACTGATGGACAGACTCTGCAGTATGTCTATTCCAAGGATGTCAGTTCTAAGGTCAAAAACAACTAATTTTGTTTTCTGGGCAACACCCTCTAGACTGAGCTGTAGATCCATATCTCCTCTAACATGTATTATATCACTATTTGCCAAAATGAAGTCAGTATTCACTGACCATAGTGATAGTCTCACTATGAGGGTTTTAAAGGTAACAAGGTTCACTAGGGTTCTTGCATCTTTTGTGTTTATCAGGAACTCAATGTCTCACTCTTGTATTTTTATCAACATATACCAAGCTCCATCCAGCCCTGACAGAGTTAAGCTGACCACTAAACTCTTTGGTGCAAGCTGCTCTCTGTGCTCCCCCAAGTAATTGGCCAAGTCCAACTTAGGTTTTGTCATTTTTCTGGAGCACTCCTCAGCATCCACCACTCTGCTGACCATCTTAGACCTGCTGATTTGATGGCCAGTATTAATACTCTTAACTATTTCCTTACATGGCCAAGTGTTGATGTTGTGGACTGGTTGACATCTGTTGAGTTTGTTAGCTGGAAAGAAATAGCTCTGCCAGTAAAGTAAAGGCAGTTACTTTGCTAGTGCCCAAGTAATTTACAAGCAAAGTATATGCTTTTCCCTTCCATTCCTTGATGATGTCCAGATAGAGGCATTGTTCAAGACTCTCTATGAATAGTCCCTGTTTAAACAAACTTTCTTGGGAAAAAATGAGTTGTAACACCATATGAGTTAGGAAAGACTGTTATTTGCAATTTTTTTTTCTGTGTACTATCATTGAAGTTGCTAAGAAGGATTATATAAATATAGTACAAACTATTGTTTGTAATATCGTAATCAGCAATTTAAGGTTAATTTCTTTAACTGTTGTAAATTTAACAATTTTATGGTTTTTGTCTATTGTTTTTATCTTAATATGTACCTTGATTTAGTGCAGTTTGATTGTGATTAACATTTAACAAAGTAATGATTTTTATTTATTTTGAAGTTTAATTGGAATTAATGACATAATGATAATTTTCTTTCATACATGTAGGAATTAAAGTAATTTCGTTTGTTATTGTTTTAATTAGGGAATGTATAGTCCTAAGAATGCAATTGGAATTTGTTATGATCAGATAATGAAGAACATAAGATCGTGTGCCCTGTATAACTAATTGTTTAATTGTTGCTGAATTTCATTGTATAAAGTTGACTCTCATGAGAAATATTAGAGTATGGTAATAAATTTAGGTTTTAACAGTAAGAGCACCAACTATTAGGCATTTTGATTACTTTCTGTTAGGCTTTTGATCATTGACTTTGAGAAAAGACATATTTGGTGAAATCAAAATTGCTGTTCAACTAGACTATGGTTTTGTGATTTTTTGGGAAAAAAAAAAGTTGAATTTATAACCAGTTATTCAAGGTTTGTAATTTCCTTGTTTGTATTTCAAGTTGAAGTATTGGTTTCTGTTTACTTGTAGTTTGATGTCTGTATTTATTTTCATTGTATTTAGCTAGTTAATTGTGTATTATTTTTCTATGTGTAGGTGTTACTACAAATTTGTCCTAAATAGATTCTGTTGATGTGTGTATTAAATACGGTATTTAACTGTGTTTAAGATATAAGATAATTCTAAGGTAAGTTCAAAATAGACAATACAACTGTTTTGATATAATTTGAGAGTATTTTTGTTTTGGAATTTAAAAGAATTAGATCTTAGTAAAAGAAAAATATTTATTAATCTGCTCTTTATCTTATAAATAATTTACAAGATCTAATTCAACCTGATTTATTGAGTCACTTATGCATTCTTTTAGAAATATCACATTATAACAAATGGAATGCATATATCAATAGAATAAGTAGATCTTATGATCATTGGTGTGCAATGTATGAGCTTACTATTACATTTAATCCTTTGGATTCTATTATCAGATTTATCCGTCTTGACATTTATAGCTGTTTGGTACGACAAGCTGATTTACCCTATGGTGTCAGAAACACTTTTCCTCATAATGTGACAGTTGGGATACATGTCCTTGAATTTCGTGGCTTAGTACCATGTATGCATACGTCACCAAGCAAAAGTGCAACTAGTTGATTTTGATATTGAAAAAGTACTAAAAAAGTTGAATTCTAAATTCCATTTCTTAGTGGATAATTGACACTTTTCGAGAATCCACCCAAAATGTAGTTATGCACTCAAAGGGTCAATGGAAACTTATTATCTTGCATGTTTGCTCTGACATGTTGAAAGTTGATTGTCCATTTTATTTTCACATGTGTTTTTTACATAGAAAATGTTCACATACAAATTTACATCAAGAATTTTTTTGCTTTTTTTCCCCCCAGAAACTGTTGTTGGAGAGAGTGTTGTTGTTATCAAGAAACTTCTACAGATGCAGGTTTGTAGTTATATGTAGTCCAGAAACATTATATATTTTTTGCAGTAATATTACATTGTTTGTCAAATAGTTTAAGAAAGAATTATGCTGTATACATACACACACATAGTAATAATAACTTCTGAACAGAGTAAGCTATGTACTTAGTAGGAAATTAAAAATCAACCTTGCCTACCATATAGTTAATTAAATATAATTTTCTTACATTTCTACTTATAAAGATTAGAATGCATTGTTTCATCAAGTGTGTACTCTCACTGTTGATGATATTTATGGCCGTAATCCCAATACATCATGAGGTTCTGCCAGCTTAATAGACTTAGGTTATTTTTAAATACATATTTTAAGCTGACAGTGCAAAAAAAATCTTTATAATAAAAGTATAGTAATAAACAATGAATAAAAAAGTAATGACATTTGATATACTAACCAGTATAACCAATACTTTTAATGAAAGTAACAATGAATAAACAGTATAGTATATCTTAGCGAACACAGCACTAGTTATTGCCTTGAGCCATTATTGTAGAAGTAAATTTTATGGAAATAGTAATCTTGCTTTTCTTAGCATGTCTTTTAACCAAAGAAAACTCATTAAGCTACAGGCACAGTCTGACTGGCAACATTATTAGGACTTCCATTTAATATCAGGCTGGATTAACCTTCTGTGAAAATCATATATTGTGAGTGTGGTATAGACTCCATATAATAACCAAAGGTAACTTGTTTGATTGTGGTACATTTTCTGAGGAACCTAGTTGGCAGTTATTAGATGTCAACAGATGGTCAAAAAGGCAGATGAGACATTCAAGATAATTCTGAAGTACTTGGTTAAGCTGATATTTAGTGAATGTGCTGCCCATGGCAGATGGGTGAAGATACAGCCAGTTTCTTTGAGTCAGATTAGGACAATACAGTGGTGGTTTATTGATTTATTAGTGTTTTGGAAGAGCTTATGACTTGTATAGTGCAAATGCATCATTGAAAGATGGACAAGATTGATTGTTACGTATATTCTTTTGAAAAATCAAAGATCAGCCTCTGTTATAGTAAAGATTCTCACACCAGTACAGCACTTTTAGCACGTCATACAACTAGACCAACAAAGGTCAAATGTCTCATTATTTTTACAATACCATCAGTACTAAAAGGAGTGAAGAACTTTATCAAGCCACAACACATGTTCCCAATTATTTGTTGTGTTTAATTTGCACCACTGAAGCAATGCTTTCCTGTTGGTAACGAAACATTGATCACTCTTGAAGGAATAAGTCATAAGGAACATCCTGACATCTCTTGCACTTTATATGCCTGCTCAAAAGTATTCATCTCTTGCCTGTTCCCAGAGGAAAGATGTTGCAGATAGCTACTGTTTACAGACAGATGATGTAACTACCATTGATACATTACTGAATTTATATAATTATAGGGACCAGTTAATTACCTGACAAATCACAGAATCGGTCCATTTTTCATATGCAAGAAAGTGTAATGTTCTACAAGTGTGTGTGTGTGTGGTGGAGTTACAAGAAAGTGATCAGTTATTGTGACTAATCATCACAATGTCACATGCCTTAGTGGCCTTTTAATAATAAACCTTATTCTATTTCAAATACACAGTAGATATTTATATGCCAAACTCATTCAATTTCAGATAAATTTTATAAATTAGAAGACTTTTATATACATTGAGTTCTCTTGTTCCTAGTTCTAGCAATCAATGATTTTAAATGAGTTATGGTGTACATGTAAGTTGCAATCATACAGTACACTAGATGTACTTCTGCAGGGTCCCTGAAAGTGTTCTGTTTCAAGAGTAAATAAAACCAAAATAATGAGTAACAAATATTTTTTATTTCTTGCTTTTGAAGTTTGGATGTCATACTGTGTTATAGCTTTCAGAGTGCATAATTATTCTCTCGATTCATGGCATGTACATATTTAACTGACGTCACAACAGTACAAATTGAAACTTTTATGTGTCATTTTAGTGTCTACTGATTGTCTGACCGACAACACACTACTATATAGTGGTGCAAGTGGTTAAAACAGGTGACCACTCTAGGCAGCCTTTAGCCTCTTTTGAGGAAATAATTTATGATATTTGGTTTGTTGGTTGTTCTTACATTTATATGCTCACTTGTATGTGTTGAAACCATCTCTTTTATGCTTAGTGTTGCATCTAGGACAACTAAATTCCCATACTAGTATTGATAATTTTAATGACAGTATTTTTTCTGTATGGTACCCAGTGTTATACTTATTAATTGTTTGTTTGTTCTTTTACTTTATCTGAGTACATCTGGATTATACATTTAATCATATTTTGAAAAATCTAATTTTCTTAGAAACTTTTTAATGTTTTCTAGTTCCTTATGTTGATATACATTTGTGTATATCAAGTGAGCATATAAATGTAAGAACAACCAACAAACCAAGTATCATAAATTATTTCCTCAAAAGAGGCTAAAGGCTGCCTAGAGTGGTCACCTGTTTTAACCACTTGCACCACTATATAGTAGTGTGTTGTCGGTTGTGTAGTAGTTAGCATATATACACAGTAAATCAAGATTTTAACCAGGCTTCCATTGAATATATCTGGTATAAAGCTTCCAGAATTAAAATACAAACCCATAAATGTGTTTTTTGATAAACTTCCTATTCAAATTCCTTTTTTATTTGTTATTAATATGTATTCGGATGGAAGTTTGTGTTCTTGCTGAAGCTCTAAAGTAAATGTATGCTATTGTGTTTGTTGTTATGATCTTTTAAAAACTGGTCTATTTGTTCTGTTTCATTAAAGTCATTAAATCTATTATTGTAAATAGGGTTAAATGCCTTTGAGCATTTTTTGACCATCAACTTTCATAAAAGCACAAAAATAGGTTAGTAAGTGATTTACCAGTCTAGGTCTCAGTATATTTTGATTATATATTGTGTTATTCAACATAAGTGCAACTCCTTTGTAGCAACTTGCAGTACTTTATGAAATACATTGTTCAAGCTTATATTATCGTTATGTCTGAGTTAAATCTGTAACTAGTTGTATTGTCTCCAAGTTGAATATTTGTATACAGAGATTCTACATCAAAACTTGTACTGTAAACTCTTATTGCATTGTACATCTTTAATTTCATCAATGAAGATAAAGCTATTATCATTAGTGTACTTGTTTAACTCTTTCACAAAGGGCTCAGTCCCAGGGACTAACCTCATAATCATTTTGTGCTTGTCATAGTTTTCATGCTCTAATTTTTAATACAATAAGTGTGAAATTTTTATAACCTTCAGATAGTTATCAAACTTTTTTTTATATAAAAACCTTTATATTTTATCTGTTATTTTCATATTTTAAAAATAATATATATATATACAAGTTCTTCTTTTTGCCAGTTGTTGATAAATAAATGGCTTTTACTTATATATCTTAATAG
>NW_013665790.1:664580-666068 GCF_000517525.1 Limulus polyphemus | reverse complement strand
GCAAACAATTATCTCTGCTAGTCATGAACTTTGTACTCATTTTCTGCTTGCCATAAATTGCTAAGTCTTATCAAATTTCACACGTGGAGGATGCAAAACAAAATAATTTTATTTACGTTTCATATATGTAACTTGAAATAACAAAAGTACCATAAATTACTATATCAGTACCACAGAATTCCACTGTAATTTTTCAAGCTTATAACTAAGCTGTATTTGGGTATAAAAAAATATGATTTTTATAGTTCACTAATGTCTTGCATTACTGCTTGGAATCTAGCATGAAAAAAAGTTCCACGCGCAAATACTTTGCAGAGGCATAGTAAATCATTAGGGGGGACATTCTGAGCTTTCAATTGGTTCTACACACGTCATTGGACAAAGTAGGTGTACATAAGCATTTCCAAATAATGGACGATAGGAGGCTCTTATCGTAGATTCTAGCTTGTCAATATCAGTAATTTGAGTATCTAATTTTAAGAAACTATTGAGTTTGTACTTGGATATCACAAACATCTAATTTGAACAAATGCCGCATTCAACATACCACATGACACGCAAAAATTGATATGTAGGATTTTGAACATTTTTTTCTTTTAAATTAAGAAATTAACTAATGTCTAATAATAAAATTTGAATTATAATCTACAATTTGACATCAAACTTATTAACATACGTTCATAAAATAGTAATTCAAAAAAATTTTGATTGTGAGTCTACAAAAGCAATGATATAGCCATTGACCAGTGACCATAGGTAGACTTGTGTTGGTAGAGTTAACTGAATGTGCCCAGTGTCTGTCTAATGGACTGATCCTGTATTGGAGATGGAATGTTGACTGTAGTTGTGAATTTTGATAAAAGAGTTAGCACAAAGGATTACATATAAAGTGTAATAGGCTTAAAATAAGACCCAAAATTCGAGCTCTTTCGAATAGTTGACTATTCTTCTTCAGGAAAACAAAGGGTCATAAATTGTAGTTGTGAATGTACCATGTTTATCTATGCAAAATATCATAAGCTTCATGTGAAGGATAAGAGTAATCTTAGTCTATTGTACAGTTTGCATATTGTATTTGCATAGCATCTTGAACTTCCAAATTACATATCTACAGTTTTTCAAGATCAATATATAATGTATGGGGTATTTTCTCTGACACAAACTGTTGCTAAATCATCAGTGCAGGGTAAAATGAATAGTTGATAACTCTGAGATCAAATATATGATACCATGTTGAAAGGTACTCTGTAAAAGGTCATGCCTTGCACATTTTAACCTAGTCCCATGTATTTAGGATTGATATGTTAAGTTGTTCTAAGTATTTTATCAAAAATCCTGTTAATGTATGGTTAGGTATATTGCAGTATTATATACTCTGTACATCCTTCTTTATATCTTGGGGACTCAATTTATAGAATACCTGTGTCAGGTTTTATAGGGGCCCGGATTCTTTACAGTAGGTGTCTGTGACTTGTTGGCGATAAATTC